>NW_022753055.1:0-901 GCF_011630105.1 Anneissia japonica
TTGGATTTCTATATATTTTTAACTGGTGGCCACGGCTTAAAATTTTATTCTAAACTTATTTTGGCCTCCTTTCACACACTTATTTTGTAATGTACTTTTATTCTTAATTGGTTTTACTATTAAGCTTTTGTTATGTATGTTCTTATGTTCATGGGTGTGGAGAGATAAATTAAACAAACAATGTATCTCCACGGTATTATCTCCTTGCAAAAACTATATTTATTAATATCTTAGCTTTTAGAATCACTTCAAATTAGAATTCTGATGTTCTTATGGTCAAGAATATATACCATTTGTGACATAGTCGAATTAGAATTCTGATGTTTTTATGGTCAAGAATATTTACCATTTGTGACATAGTCAGGTGATCATTAGGATAATATATAGGTTATTCAAGGTCATTTCATGTTAAAAACCATATCAGAGGTCGTTATGTCTATTTTAGGTCAAGGTGATTTTACAGTCAAATTAGAGAAGGCCATAAAGACATATATGTTTACTTTACATAATCAAATATTGACTTTACCAGTTGTGATAATGAACCTTTTCGAGTTTTAATAAAACAACTGACCAACCAAAAGAGTAGACAATGGATCAATAAATGTTGATGAATAGCATCTCCCCTATACAAAGTTAGTCCATTTAATTATTATTTTAAAACTTCTGGCTTTTTCGGGTTACATAATTAATTATATGCTAATTAATGGATTTACGAAATTCTATCGCCACGTCAGCAACAAACGAACGATTTCATTCCACAATACCAAAGCAGAGACCAAGAGGGTAACACCCATAAGTCAAATCAAGATAAGTGCACGTCTCAATTCAGTAAGTTTCACGAATTGCCTCTATATATTTGTATTAAAGAACTGTTTTTTGTAGATACACACACACACACACA
>NW_022753056.1:0-540 GCF_011630105.1 Anneissia japonica
ATCGTCATCATCACATCACCATTATCAAAATGAAACGCCAACAAATTCTCATGATCTTTTATCAGCGATTTTCGGCAACCACAGGCATTGGTGGATCTGAGAGAGGTTTTCTTGGAAAAAAATGTTATACCTACCTCTTCAGGACCCGTGAGCTGATTTTTTTTCTTTTTTTTGTTGCAATGGGAAAATTAGAAGCTGGTAAAGCTCATTTCCGCCTCCTAGGAATCAAAATTTCATCAGGGAAGGACCCTCCTTCCTTTTTGGGGTTCATCGATTCATGGAAAAAAGAATAAGCATACAACTACTGTACTCACTTTTGTCCGTGTATACCGGTACACACATAAGCCTAATACTAATAGGCCTATTTACTGTAAAGAATGAGAAAAAACGTTTACAAAAGGGGAAAACTTTGAATTTTGAAGAACTTAAGTCATTAATAAAGACACAGTCTGGAAAACTCATTTCTCGCTATCTAGGAATCAAAATCTTCCCGGGGGAGGACCCCGACCCCCCCCCCCCCAGTTCTATTTGGGGTTCATC
>NW_022753057.1:0-556 GCF_011630105.1 Anneissia japonica
GTAAAAGTGCGCGCGCGTAGTGGAAAATTATGAAAAAATTTGAAATGCTCAAAATGGCCTAAAACTTGCTCTAATTTAGTCGAAAAGTGATTTTGAGCATTTTGAAATTTTGACGCACGCTTACACGCGCGTAGTCAAGCGCACGCGTCAAATTAGGGTACAGTACATTCAACGTTAACCCAAAGTTAACAGTACATTCAACGTTAACCCAAAGTTAATGCTCACTTAATACGATTTTGAAAGGGCAATTGGTTAGGCTGATATGATCGATAATGTAAAAACGCAAAATTGCACGTAGATGACGTCACGCATGTCTGATCGCGTTGAAAACCTTACCATGACTATTCCAGGCGAAGGCAAAATGATCTATGTAGCGACCGTGTGCGTAACTCGTGGCAATTTTGAGATATCGTGCGAACAGAAAAGGGGAGAAAGAAAGAAGAACTAGATTTGAACTCGTCACTGAGGACGAGTTAGGTGATCCGCCGTTTTTTGACCCTCATGAAGCACGCACGGTTCTGATTGAAAAGTATTATATGCTAAAACATGCTCTATT
>NW_022753058.1:0-7852 GCF_011630105.1 Anneissia japonica
TTATTTCTTAGTGTCTAGATCATAAACGTATAATCACAAATGCAAAACAAAATTAAATGAATATAAAAGAAATTATTTGAAGATTTTACAAGAAGCAAATTTATATCAGATTTTTAAAAGATTGCAAAGTAAGTAAATATATAATGCTGCAAGTATTAGTAGATTATTCTAAAGTTTGATATAGCGATATTTAAAAAGTCATTTACCAGATTCATTTTACCATTTTGCTGAGACTAAAAAGTGTATTTAGATTTAGCTTTTTTCATTTATGTTGTGATTATTCACTTCAGAATTGCACCTAGTAAAAGTAATAAAAAGTAATAAAGTGAGTGTGAACTCAAAATAATTACAGTTATGTCAAGCTGAGTATTACCTATTCAATACTGACCAGGTATAGATTTATGGTTCAAAAAAATTCTGGTGTACAATCTAAATTACATATCTTTTTAAATTTTTATTCAATAAATGTTTAATTTTATGCCATTTTGTCATTTTATGTTGAACCTTTCCTTTTTATATTTAATATTTTACCTAACCAGTAACTATTATAGCTTCATGACCTAAGTAAAAAAAAAATCCATGGTTAAAAAAAATCATTTTAAAATGCTATGAATTCCTTTTCAGCTTTCTGTGTTTAAATGAATAAGCCCATTCATTGTGGTGTTTAAATGAATAAGCCCATCCATTGTGATAATGTTGCTTTTTTTAAATAAATATTGTTGAATTTTTTAGGACTCGCTTGGCGGTAATGCGAAGACGTTGATATTTGCTGCTGTTTCACCTGCGGACTCCAGCTATAATGAAACGGTATCAACTCTTAAAATGGCTCAGACTTGTCACAACATCACCAACAACGTCAAGAAAAATGCTGTATGTTAAACCAACCATATTTTTACAATAATTAAAGCATTTATTTATTTTTTAATCTTAAAGCTGTAAGGTACTTGCCACTGTACAGAATAGAAGTTTAAAACCAACTCTCAATATAGGGTGTCTGTATAGAGAGTGGTGTGGCTTCTAGTCTTTAGTCAAATCCTAGTTCCAGCATCATTTGATACCAAGTACCAGGATTGTTAACCAAGCATCTTAACCACCAAGTAACAACTTCACCCCAAAATGTGTTTTTGTTTTCTGTATTTTTTCTAGGCATTGATTTGATATTGGAATCAACAAAAAATAAATTTTTGTTTGTTGTATGATAACATTGGTTATTTGAGAGCTGGCCATAAAAGATAGTTTCAGGGAAGGAACACCCTCGTTATCACCATCGATAGATCTTAAAACAAAACATGTTTTAGCCATTACCTCCGAAACATGATTTACATGGAGTGACTGGTTTGGCTTGCCTTTGCCACATATGTTGTTGTAAAGTGACACTGATGACTTTTTTAGTATGGCTGAAATTAGCAAATACTATCAGCTAAAATGTATTTTTATCAATAAGATTCATTACTTAGTATTTCTATTTAATGTTTGATATTGGTTATACTTCTACACTTCTTTTTTATTGTTTGCACCAATTTTTATTTTTTTTGTCAGGATGACAGTTCACGAATGTTGAATGAGCTTCGAGATGAAATCTCCCGCTTAAGGGAAAAATTAGCCACCAGTAACTTGAATGATGCGACTAGCAAGGAAGATGTGATTAGAATGCAGGTAAAGTGTAAAACTCTATCCCCACTCATATGTTATAATAAAAAAATTGTTTGAATTGCCTATATAGGCGTGATGATGCCTTATCTGTGTATGGGAATGATAAAATCATTTCACTGCTACGATCGTTATCATTGCAAGTATAAACAGGCCTTCAGAATCATGAGCAATTCATAATGTCTGACTTCTATTTTCTGTTTATCAGGGCAACCTACTTTGAGATGTTGTTCCTGGAAAATGGTTGAATTTGTTAAATTTCATAAATTTGTTTGTAAATTATTATAGAGCCAATAAGAATTAACCATTAATGTTTATCCTGACAGGCAATTATTACATTTAGAAAAAAAATGTTAATATTTTAGATGTAGAAAAAACCATTTTGCACCCTGGACAAGCACATTTTCATGTTCGTTGCAACTAGCTTAGATAAATGTTTATGCCTAAATTGGTATAAATACTTTATGGTTTGATGTGTAACAAATTTTAAAACAAAAAATGTTGGTATCTAAGTCCAGGCTGAATTGCATGTACAGACTGATCTGTAAATTTAAAATAATTTTCTGATTGTTTTTAGGATCTAATCAAAGACCTCCAGATAGCTAAAAAGCAAACTTGGGAAGAAAAAGAGAGATTGTCTGTTCAGTATGAAGAAGACAGAAAAGTAAATCTGGCAAACAAGGTAAATATAAGTACATAGCATCTTGAATCTGTTGTGGTTCTGTTCTCATGATGATTTTGCTGGGTTTTTTTTTTTTTTTTTTTTTTAGCGTTTTGTTCTCTTCTCATTTTTAAGACATATATTGTGAGTTATATTTTCTTTTAAAGGGAATTTTGCAATATGTGATGGGAGACAGTATGCGGAAAGGGAACAAGGAAGTCCAGGAAAAGCTTCTCCTAATGCAAAAGGAAAGAGACCAGGTAAATATAAAGTGATTATAAATAATATTACGAACTAACAACCAGAACAATAAGTAAGCTAATGGTAACCAAAAAATGGTGTAGTAAATTAAATTTCTTAACACGTTGACTGCCAGACCTTTTTTTGAGATCCCTTCCCGTGTGCCAAAACAAATTTACATGTATGTAAAAACATACTTTTTAGAAATTTTATCTAGTCATGTATCATCAAAATAAATAAATAAATTGGCGAGAAAATATTAGGGGGCGAGTATACTCATTGACGGAACTGTGATAGAAGATTTTATTGACTATGCCAAGTGCGAGTTATCTCATCTGCTTTTTGCATGGGTTGGTACATGTTCAAATGGCGCCCCCACTTGTGCCGCTCGAGTTTACTACCGGCAACATTTCTACGTTATCGTCTAAGTGTATCTTCCCTGGACTACCAGCAGTTGAGTCTGTGGTTCTACACTGTATAACAAAGAAGTTTTATACGCTAGAATGTTACCCTGATTTTGCCGAGTATGCTCATTCCTGATGCCCTCAGCAACACCCTGTGGCCGCGTATACTCGTTGCTGGCAGCTAACGTGTTAATGAGTACACAGTTTCAGTTGCAGGATGTTTTGTTTATTCTTGTATTTTTGAGCAAGATGTATGCAGAGTACCTCCCGTTTTTTTTTATACTGGCAAAATAGTCAGTAAAGACCTTGAAATCTATAAAATCAATTAAATAAGCCTTTAAAGCCCCTAATTGTTGTATTTTTCGCCCAGACCACTTTTGAAACATTTTGAGTGACTCCTGACCAAGTCCACTTTGTTCATTTAAACTTGTATCGTGAAATTTAAATAAAAATGTCTAGGGTCGGACGATTTTTTAGGGAGGTCGGGTTATACCAACATAACATTTTTTTTTAGGCCTAATTACAATATTAGTAATATTATATCATATGATTGATTTCAGCTGCAAGAGGAGTACAAGGAAAAGCGAAGGATGGTGGACACTATGAAAGAAAACCTACAAATAAAAATTGTTGACTACACAAAAATGGCAGAGAAAGGTAGGCCTACTATTCTTTTCAAATGTCAGTTCCATGTGTTGGTACAGTAATTTAGTCTGATCAGCATTCATCCTGATGCCTTGAAAATATATACCCTGAATTCAATATATATACAGCAAAACGGCTGCGATGTTTGTGATATTCCTGTTGGTACAGATTTACAGTGGGGAAATTTGACATTAGTATGAACTTTGACCCTTGATCTTACAGATAAAGGAAATGAGGCAGAGACCAAAGCCAAAGTCGGTGAAATTCATGAACTTAAGGAGAAGATCAAGAAAGAGAGTGAAGTGGTGAAGGAAGTCAAGAAAAGACTCAAAGAACTGCAGGAGAAACAAAAAAGAGAAAAAGAGGTAATCACAATTAGTTGTTTAACACATATATTTATTTATTTAATTTATAGAGAACATAAAAGTACCGTAGTCTCATGGGGGGCTGAAAATTTACAATAATTGTCATGCTACATGGTCGGAAATGGCACTCTCACTTAAAATTTGAGTGTAATTTTCTTTTTTGACAATTTTGAAAAATTTAGGGGGTGTTCTTGTTAATAAATTCCTAAGAGATTTTTAATTTGCTTTAACTACAGGAGCTCAGGGCACAAAACAGAGATCTTCAATCAAATCCAAAAATGAGAGCAATGGTAATGGAAGAAGAACGAAAAAGACTGGAAATCGAAAACGCTGCTCTCTTGAAGGAAGAACTAGAAAGAATGAAACTGGAAGTAGACCAACAGAGAGCAGAAATACAGGTGAATTGAGTTAATACAGTATATAAATGAAGTCCCACATTTTTTGAAAGAGTAATATAAGCGGCAAAGACAAGCGAAAACAGTCCTCGCAAAAAAATTGATTTTTAGTGTTATTAATACCAGTTTAAGTAGTTAAATGAAAGTTATAAAATGATAAAAGAATAATTTAAATTCGATTATTTCCTTATGGAGTTTTGTATAGTTATTTTTCTATTGTTAACTTTTTATTGTGCTTTTTTAAAATTTGTGGTATTTTCTTCTGGCAAAGGCATATATGAGGTAAAGGTAGGAGAATTACCGTAACCCGCAACGTCATTGTGCTAGATTGTGGCCTGTGACTACCTAACAGCCGTAAAGAGGTGCTTATAGTAGCTACGTGTTCACATTATTCCAGGACAGGGGCTGAAGTAAACCATAACATCGGGGTGAACCCCTACTTGTCCGAAACAAGCAATGGATTCTTTAAAGAGCATGCGAGTTAGATGTATACACTGGGTCTCCATTATATGTCGTTATCCGAGAAAACTTGGCTCTACCAACCGAACCCTGGGTGAAAGCGTTTAGAACCAGCGCCGATGTTAAGGCTGTAGTTAGTGGCACCCCTGCCTTATCGTTCGGTCACTAACACGCAATATTTACAATCGTTTTTGTTAACTTTTTATTTTCCTTTGTATCTTTGTTGTCGTTTTTTAAAGTCTGTAAGGAAAGATTTATTTTTGCTGCCGGTTTGAATTTGAAATATGTAAATCGGCCTTCAACGTTAACGATTTGGGACATTCCCCAGGCAGAGACCATGACCAAAATATTACAAAATGTTGTAAACATCGAAAAAGAGTAAATAACAGCAAGGCTAATGTATAGATATATAAAGTTTGTACAGTAAAATAGATTTTGAAAATTAGTTTTTCCCATTATCTCTGAAACATGATTTGCGAGGAGGGAATGGTTCTGCTTGTCTTCGCCACATATATTTGCATACAGTGTTTTCCCAATTGAAACATTTTTACTAGTTAATTTTTCCATAAAAATTCAGCTATGTATGCAGTGTGAGTTTTACTACCCCTTTTAAGTTGGTTTAATGACTTGAAAAAACAACAGCACATTCAATCATAGCCTAGACATAGACTGGAATGATGATCATTTATTGAAAGATGCCAGCCTAGATCTAATCTTTTTTTTTTTTTTTTTTTAAATTAAAACATTTCTATGGTAAAATTGATGGCTAAAACTGCTTCAAAAGAACACTGGCATATTTGAAACCATTATTCTGACAATTGCAATTTTTTAGGTAATATTTCACATAGCAGATAAACAGAGTATGACACATTTATTATCTGTAAGGTCAAGAATAACTAATATTACAGTGTCATGAATATTAACCACAATAATGAACATTCATGACAATCTTTTAGATGAAAGTGGCACAGGGTAAGACTTACACGACGGAGGAAGCAATGAAACTTGAAATAGAGCTGATGAAGGAGAGGGAGGAGAGGAGCGTTGTGGCTAGGCAGCTTGAAGGGCTGGACTTGGAGAAGAGTGTCATACAACAAGAGCTTGACGAGGCTTACCAGAAGCATTCAGAGGAGCTGGAAATCCAACAACTACAGCATTTCCAAGTAAGTCAAGGCATTTTTTACTGTATTGATAATTCACCATGAACCTGTTTAGTACAAAATATTTCTCTTCTTTTTTTTTGTTATTTATTTGTTATTTGATTTTTATATAGTGCCTATTCCTTTAGGTTACAAAGTGCTTTGTTTTTTCCTGTTCATTGGGTCTGCATGCTTAAGTGTTGCTGCCATATTGGCACAGTAGCAGGCAACCCCACCAGGTTCCTATTTATACTCCTGGATAAAGTACCTTGCACAAGGATACATGCAAATTGCACAGCGAAGGATTGAAACCCCAACCAAAACGTTCCTGCTGTACCAAACCACTTTTTTTCAACCTTTACCACCACCTTTACTTTGAAAACCTATTTCAAGTCTTTCTAAAACCTTATGATCTTCAGTCTGTTACACTTAATAGTGGATAAATCTAACTTGTCTAAATTTTATTTTGTAGCGTGGCCCATAGGCTTAATTGTTTAGCTACTATACCCCATTTGCCGTCAGAATTACCCTCTTAAAATATGTCTACAGAATTTCATGGGTCATAATTGAAGTATTTCAAAACAAAAGAATCAAATCCAATTACAGTAGAACCCCTATTAAGGGGACAGTTTTAAAACAATAAAAGACATCAAAAACATCTTTAAAAAAAAAAAAAATTCATCCTTTAGTTGGCAAGTTACTCGCTGTTGGACACAAAAAACAATTACAGTATTTAAATCAACCTATTATGTGACTGATAGTATTTCTTTTCCTCTGCAAATCAAATTTGATATTAAATCGTTGCCTTTCTTATTAGACATTCCGCAATTATCGTGAGGTTTTTGAAGAACAGAAAGCGGCTTTGGAACAGCGCTTCCGTGGGCTCCTGGAGGATGCGATTCAAGATGCTGTATTTCTTTCCACTCGCAACGCAGAACTTGTGCAGGAGAATCAGGCTCTTCAACAAGGTATAGTAAATGCACTTTGAACTCATTAGCTGCTACTGCTGTTGCCAGGTGATCAATAATTGACACTTCACAAAAAAAAAAAAAAATATGTTGTAATATACATAATTAAAGTCATCATCCCCTAGATAAAGATGACAAAGAATATTTTCTGGAACATAATTTTGATAGATTACTAGCCTGTCATTTGCAAAGCATTTTGTACTTTTTAAGTTGATTAATCCTGATGTAGTGTACTACCACCAACGCTGTAAAGTATTTTTTTTGTGTGGAGGAATATCTCGAAAACCAACTTAAATTTATGCGGAAAAAAATCACTAGGAAAATAAGTGCGCCAAATCATATTTTTGGGCAGAAAGTGCATCAAAATCATGCATGCATGAAATTGTTTTCCGAAATGCACAGACAGAATTCTAGGCCTAATATATCACCTGTGCCAAACCTTATTTTAGAGTCTGGACTACCACTACCGAATGTATAAAATTTAACCCAAAATAATCTTTTCCAATTTCTTCTTTTTTTTTATATAGAAATTGCAGAGTACAAAGACAAGCTGTCAATCAAAGGTGGTGGAGCTGGAAGTCGACCAAACTCAAGTGTGACAAGGAATTAAATATTTTTATAACAAATCTAAGTATTCACCATGGAAACAAAATACAGTACCAACATTATATGCTCTAATGTGCACAAGGCCCAGTTGGTCATGTGAATCAGAATCATTTTCTTAGATGGGACGGGTTATAACTTAATTTCATTTGATTTATTTGTTTCAATACCTGTATAAATGATATTAGATTTGAAAGCGAGACAGGGACAATCAAGCCAACAAAATTGTCAAAAAAGGTGAAGATACCAATATTTATATAAAAGAACTGAGAACAAATTAATGGTTGGACCATTTAAAGGCTTAGCAGGCTACAGAGGGATAG
>NW_022753059.1:0-1561 GCF_011630105.1 Anneissia japonica
TATAGGCGATTGTCCTCACATTGGATAGGTTTACCGGTACTACTACTACTACTACTACTACTACTCCTACTACTACTACTACTACTACTACCACTACTACTACTACTACTACTACTACTACTACTACTACTACTACTACTACTACTACTACTACTACTAATAATAATAATAATAATAATAATAATGATGGTACTAATAATTATAATGATGATAATACTAATAATAATAACAAAAATATTAATAATAATAATAATATTAATGATGATGATGATAATAATAATAATAATAATAATAATAATAATAATAATAATAATAATAATAATAATAATAATAATAATAATAATAATAATAATAATAATAATAATAATAATAATAACAACAAGAGCACTGAGTAGAGAGCATATTTCCACCCACAGCAAATCCCTTTCTATAAAATAAATCTTCCAAAATATTTTCCTAATTTACTCCAACCACCACCACTACCACCACCCAATCTCACTTCGCTCTGCTCCTCTTTAAAAACAGTGAGGCACTATTTCTACTCTTGGTCTGGGATTTTTGAGGACTTTTTTAGAGTGGGCATTTTCAGATTTTGTAATGATTTGCCAAAATTCACTGTAGGCTTACTTTTCACTCCACATGTTTCGTTTTTGAACACAGAATTCAAGCAACATTATAGTATTGAAACATTTTATTTTCAATTACTGACACTGTACAGAATGTGACAACCCACTTACCGTCCAACCACCACTACACTGACCCGGCCAACCGGAAACACTTTTTTCCTTTGAATGGTCCTCATATCCACACCCTACTCCGGATTTTTTTCATTGAAACGTGACAAACTATTTTGGAAAGTTTAATTTAGATCCATTCATATTTTTTTAGAGGTATTTACGTCTGAGAACTTAACACTTTAAAATTAACCTCAAATTCACAACCAAATTTGGAACGTCACCAAACTTTAATCACCTCATCATTGGATCGTCCCTAACACTCCCATGTAACCTTCATTTAGATCTCTGTGAGTTTTTGAGATACTTAAATACACACACACACACACACACACACACCCACACACACACACCTACACCAACACTAAAACGTGACACGCACAAACACAAACACAGACAAATTTACACGACTGAAATAATAATGATGATGATAATGATATAATAATCACAATGACAATGACGACAGCGGTGACGACGATAATTATGACGACGACGATGACGACGACAATGATGATTTTATAAGTATTTTTATCATATGCCTATTATTATAATGCCATTTTATTGTTAAATTAATATCATAATGCTTCAAAAATGTTTCGATTAATATTTTTTTACCATGTTATAAAATTTTACTTAAAATTAACTTACCCTAAGTGTATTTAGATTTAGTTAATAAATAAATCAATTGACATAATTGCTATCATGTAAATTTTCCTGCAGAACTACTTGAATAAATACTCATATGGAAATGCCAAAACTCAAAATTTATGGACGGAACTGGATGACGTACGTATACACCCTTTATTATGTTACGAGCTACCGTATTA
>NW_022753060.1:0-904 GCF_011630105.1 Anneissia japonica
TTTGCTATTTTAAGCCTCGTTTATACGTGAGTATTAGGCCTATACGGTATTTGTTTTAAAACCCTAGGTCACCTGAGCGTTAAAGGATTCCCCATACAGTGGCGGATTCAAGGGGGAAATTTTCCATGGGGAGGACCCCCGGACCCCCTTTCATTTTTGGTATTTTTGGAAACGTTTTGAACCCCCTCTTCAAAATCATGGATCCGCCCCTGAATCATGTACCTTTGTTTGCACTAAACACTTAATCTATGTTCCCCCTTTAGCTGATGTGAGGTAAGAGAGTTTATTTAAAACATAAGTTACATTTAATAATTTAAATTGTTCGGATTGAAAAACATATTTTTTTATGAAGTTCAATGCAAGTTTGTACCATACTGTGTGTCTTTGTATATGTTCCATTCTAGTGGAGGTTCTATCTCTTTTGAATATAAATTAAATACTGTACTTTAATTAGGTCTAATTTATTATTGCCCAATTGGCCCACTTGAATTGTATAGCCCTAGGTGCTGCAGTGTTCTTTATGTAGAGCGCCATATATAAATGCTCGATGTGCTTATCCGGGTCCGATGGCACCTCCAATTTCAAGCAAGTCTTGCAGAGACTCTGAGTTGGTTGCATATGAGAATGAAGAGGATAAATCTGATAGCAACATTGATTTATTGCTTTAAGTACTGCGACAATAACATTCAGAGGCGAATTTAGAAAGTTTAGATAAAAAGTATTTATTAAAGTTTTCATAGGTTTGTTTTAACGCCAGTTTGTGTTAACTAACTATGTAACTTAATTCATTCTAATGAAAGAGAGAAACGGGTTGACCAATAACAGGACCTTAAAATGTTTGCTATACATCGACTAGAATGTACGTTAATATGTAATACATTTAAATCAATTTAGATCAGTCTTA
>NW_022753061.1:0-276 GCF_011630105.1 Anneissia japonica
TTGCACGTTACTCCGGAGACGATGTCATACGAAATGACGAGCAAACCTAGCTGGAAGGTTATATTTGGCGAGTACGCGTCGCACCCGCTGAGCGTCCTCGGGGTCACGCTGCTGCCGAGTCGCAACGACAACTCGAACCTCGCGTTCAGCGAAGTGTTCGACTGGCCGGACGGCGTCGGGCGTTTCTCGGACGCCGGTATGTCGTACGACGAAACGAGAGACTCAGTGATCATCAAAGGGAAACCGATCAGCAGGGCGGATTCGTCTATATCGAGC
>NW_022753061.1:315-509 GCF_011630105.1 Anneissia japonica
GATCGTCGAACGTGGCAGTGCCGGCGACGACGACGTGGACGACTCCGGACGGACGACCTCCGAACGACCGAGGCGCCAACCTACGACGTACGCGCGCAAGGAGAGCAAGAAAGCTGAGGACCGTCCAAAACCGAATCCTGCTCGCTCCAGAAGTCCCGTAGTCGAGTTCGACCGACCTTTGCAGGTTGTGCCAC
>NW_022753062.1:0-613 GCF_011630105.1 Anneissia japonica
TATCATGCATTTCATTTGCCAGTAACATTGGCTTCATGGCAATACAAGGATCATTAACACTATGATCTTAGCGTTAAAGGACAATTGTACATATAAAATATAATACTTGACTCAGATATGTGAAATGTTGACTTTAGAAACACTAAAATTTCTAAAGTCAACATTTCCAAATCCGAGTATTCATTAATGTACAGTATTACATTTTATGTTTCGAAACACACACACACACACACACACATACAATGCTATATGAAACAATGGCTGGATCTGTGGCAATACAAATTTGGTAAGCAACAGCTAAAAAGTAAATGTAAATAAAAAGCCAGAAATAGAACCAAAGCTTTCGGACAACGGAAAGAGCCAGATAGTATAAGGTGAGAAGTCATGCAAGCATGTTTAGAAACAATAGGCTATATGAGATATGGCAGTGAGAGTGAATAATATATACATATATTGAAATGTAACAGAAGAGGAATCCTCCACTGGGACTCAAACCCAAGACCTTTCGCATACACAGCAAACGTCATAAGCACTTGACCACAAAGGCAATGTGGTGATTGAAGCGCCAGGTGGAATCTTCAAGCTTGTCGGACATTACGATTATGATATACTG
>NW_022753063.1:0-566 GCF_011630105.1 Anneissia japonica
TTTATGATTTGCCTACGGGAATTTTGCCTGTGGATGGTTTTTGACTACGGCAATGTTTGCCCAATTGCATTTTGCTTACGGGCATGTTTATGTTTCATTTTGACCATCTTGCCTAAATGGTGTGTTGCTTTTGCTTCTATGGAGGTGTTTGTTGATAATCACAATGGAAATTTCATTTCCTAGAACTTCGTATCATTTTTGATTTACTCTCTTCAGATACAATGCCAAAAGCTGCTACTAAACGCCGTTCAGTATCTAAGGATGCGGCTCCCAAGAGACTGGTCCAACAACCACGGGCCGAACTGGAGGTTCAAGTGGGCTACGTTAATGTGGCAGCGGAAGTAGCTAAAATTCTGAAGGATGGAGAGTCCAGTGGTCAAACTTTACAGTAACACAAGACAGTGCGTCACAGGACGCGAGTGTCTCTAGTAGAAGACCTCTTTCAAGGTGAAGGAAATGCTCCTTCCATCACATTGTCAATGACGGATTCGATAGCCCCAGGTAACAGTGTACCTTTGGCGGTAAAGAACAAAATATGGACCAACGTGTACATTGATCTCAAATTA
>NW_022753064.1:0-201 GCF_011630105.1 Anneissia japonica
GTACCAAGTGCAACCAGACGATTGCAAGTGGAAGCGATTTTTGACTGTTATATCATTGGAGCTCGATGTTTTGCCTATATTCTGAACTCTATTTTTGTTGGACTTGCATTTATTATTATTTTACTTTCTACAAGCGTACGCTGCATTGCCGACGGTCTCACGTGAGTAGTTTGTTAGGTTAGGTTAGGTCCAATTTATAAG
>NW_022753064.1:290-540 GCF_011630105.1 Anneissia japonica
GCGTAACTGGAACCCGAGCCCCCACGACGAATTAAGTGACGGATTCGCTTAATTCAAGTAGTGGTCACCCGCTACATAAAATTTGGCGCCCAATGTGGGGCTCGGCAATAAGCGAATTTTAGTTTATCGTTTTGTTTAAGACCCTGTGTCACTAAATTTGTCAGGGCTCAGTAGCCACAAAACATTAGGAACCTTTTAGCCTATTATTTATTTTGCATTTACGTTTTTTATTCCTTGATTTCGTTTATCA
>NW_022753065.1:0-637 GCF_011630105.1 Anneissia japonica
CGAAAAAAACGCGCACATGTGCTTTTATGTTCTATGCGCGCGTACGGCATTGCTATTGACCCTAACTGACCAAAAAAGATTGGAAATTTGTGAATACAGTGTCAGGGACCTAAAACATTTAAAAAAACAATATTTTTAACTTCTGTACGTTACGCGAGTGTAAAAATGCGCACGCGGTGCCGAAAATTTTAAAAATGTTGAAATGCTCAAAATGGCTTAAAACGTGCTCTAATTTAGTCAAAAATTGATTTCGGCCATTTTAAAATTTTGACGCATGCGTACGCGGGCGTTATGAAGCGCACGCGCAAAATGAGTGTACATTACAATCAACCTTCACTCGAAGTTAATGCTTACGTAATACGATTTCGAAATGTCAATTGGTTAGGCTGATATAATCAATTGCGTAAAAAACACAAAAATGCGCGTAGATGACTTCACACGTTTCTGGTAACCTTGCAAAGCTTATTGTCACTATTCCAGGCCAAGCCAAGTGTTTTGTTGTAGTCGTTTTGTGCGTAGCTCTCGGCAAATTTGAGATATCGTGCGAACAGTTATTTGTCAGAATGTAAAATATAACTAGATTTGAACTCGTCACTGAGGACGAGTTAGGTGATCCGCCGTACTTTGACCCTCACGA
>NW_022753066.1:0-195 GCF_011630105.1 Anneissia japonica
TTTTTATAGTAAAGTACGATGGTATACATTATTGCTGCTTGGGTACAGCTAGGCCCATCCATAGTTATTCAAAGTGAGATAGCCTGAAACAAACACTATTCCATTGAAAGTTTGAAGTTTTTCGGAAAAGTACTCGAAATATGGCGGAAAGTCAAAAATTTGCACTAAGTGTTCAACTCGGCGAGATAAGCACTT
>NW_022753066.1:249-466 GCF_011630105.1 Anneissia japonica
AGGCTGAAACAAACACTATTTCATTGAAAGTTTGATTTTTTTTTTTAAGTACTCAAAATATTTCGGAAAGTCAAAAATTTGCACTAAGTGCTCAACTCGGCGAGATAAGCACTTTTGTGCAAAAAGTGACAATGTTAAAAGTTAAGTCAAAATATATATATTTTTTGTTAGGCAAAGTGAGATAGCCTGAAACAAACACTATTCCATTGAAAGTTTG
>NW_022753066.1:578-930 GCF_011630105.1 Anneissia japonica
GGGTTAGGGTTAGGGTTAGGCAAAGTGAGATAGGCTGAAACAAAGACTATTCCATTGAAAGTTTGAAGTTTTTCGGAAAAGTACTCGAAATATGGCGGAAAGTCAAAAATTTGCACTAAGTGGTCAACTCGGTGAGATAAGCACTTTTGTGCAAAAAGTGAAAATGTTAAAAGGTTGAGTCAAAAATGTAATTTTTTTTTGTTAGGTTAGGGTTAGGGTTAGGCTTAGTGTTAGGGTTAGAGTTAGGGTTAGGGTTAGTGTTAGAGTTAGGGTTAGGGTTAGGGTTGGGGTTAGGCAAACTGAGATAGGCTGAAACAAACACTATTCCATTGAAAGTTTGAAGTTTTTCGGA
>NW_022753067.1:0-534 GCF_011630105.1 Anneissia japonica
TGATGACATTGTTGTGTAATGTTAGACAGTGTCCCAATTTGGTTATCATTTGTGTATGATATTAAAATACTTTTAAAATTAATACTGTATTAAATTAAGTGAATTAGTTGAGCGTGATCTGCTGTAACATCACTTAGCAGAGAAACATTTAAGTCTAAAAGTTTAACCAATATTAAGCTATTATCAGTATTTACCATACTGTAAATGATGTTTTACAGAATATCACCAGTACAACAATTATTACAAATTACAGTCAACCAAATGGATATCGACAACAATGAAAAAGACACTTTATTAACATTGTTTTACTATAGGAACATCATTTATATTGCTTTATACACCTGGATAGAGAGAGAGAGATACAAGCCAAGATCTAGTGTCTTGTACAAGGACACATGCTGTGTACATTGCCTGGGTTCTTTGACAAGACACTTCGCTTGTTTAAATTCCCTAAATGATGTACAGTACTGTACTTCTTTTTGATAAGTTGATGTAATATTTTCATTCATATCATGGGCTGCAATTTCAGGACTG
>NW_022753068.1:0-558 GCF_011630105.1 Anneissia japonica
CTTTGCGATTTTTGTCGCTCCAACTGGCATTATGGTCAATTGCAATCACTCTGAAATTTGAAATGAATGACCAGCTAAATTGAAATGTTCGGCTACTGGTTGATCAAGCTTAAAAGTTCTGATAGCTGATCTATGTTGTGTCATTCTCATGCGGAGAGTGTTTTTTGTTTCTCTGACATATGGTTTACCACAAATATTACAATATATAAGATAAATGACATTTTTGGTGAGGCAATTAATTGATTGCCTTATCCAAAATTTGTGGTTTGTTTGGTTGCTCTTGAATGATTGTGTAGAATCAAGCAAGGAGCATGTTTTGCATGATGAACCACAAAGATGACTACCCAAATTGCGGTTGTCGCAAGAGTTAGTTTACCTCTTGAATTTGGATCGTAATATATTACGAAGGTTAGGTGGTCTGCGATAGGCTATGAACGGTGTATCAGGACAAACAGACCTAAGACGTTCTGTGGTCTGTAGAATGGGCATATGTTTCTGAATTATAGGCCTTAGTGGTGGTAACCTAGGGTGATAGGTAGTGACCAGTGGCACTCTGGT
>NW_022753069.1:0-880 GCF_011630105.1 Anneissia japonica
TATTTTAATTTGTGTATTTCTTTCAATGCATATAATCATACAAAATAAACATAGTAAATAATATTCAAATTAGGTTTGCAAACCTATAATTTAAATATTATTTACTATGATTTCTGCAGCTTGGAAATCATAGTAAATAATATTCAAATTAGGTTTGCAATCCTAATTTGATTATTATTTAATATGGTTTCCAAGCTGTGACAAATAAATAAGCTTTACTAGCTTATATTTCCACTACGTGAGAGCGTTTCAGTATTAGCTGTCAGCTTATTAAGAGTTAGATCTGCAGATCTCAGTGGTCTAAAAGGTATGACACTTGCCTTGATAGCGAGAGGTTGCAGATTGGAAGCTTGCCACAGACACATTTTTTTTCCCATACAACTGAATTTATAAGGGAACTTTTCATTGAAGGCTATGCTTGATACGATAATTAAATTTTGCTCCTATTTGAGCATTGTCAATATTATTTATCAAATTTTATATGTTTATATTGTGCAAACCTTTTTTTTTTTTTTTTTTAAATTTTTTTTTTTTTTATTTATTTATTTTTTTTTTTTTTTTTCCAAGGACCACAACGAAAAACATTTCTTTAAAATGATTGTGTCATCCTGGCTAAAGATATTAGTAAATAATAACCTAAATTGAATACAGGTCTCCTTCCAATTAAAGACCACTATTGGGACTGGGGTTTTACATGGTTTTTAGCAGCTTTGGTTTCTAATTAGAATAATAAAAATAAAAGACATTTGTTCCTTTGGGACAACAGAAAAGTGGTCTTTAATTAGAGGGGTCTTTAATTAGAGAGAGACCTGTATATATATATATACATATACTTTCGTTGATGAACTATTTGATACGATTTTATACCATCATGTTCCTA
>NW_022753070.1:0-690 GCF_011630105.1 Anneissia japonica
ATCGCGACATGTTGAACTTTTCATATTAAACTGTGGTTCTTTAGTTTACAAAAGTAGCCTTAAAAAGAAGTCATCTAAAAAAAAAGCCCATCCAAAGGTCACAGAGCCCATGGCTTTTATTCGAGGTTTTATGATATATCAGATAATTAATGCATCATTCAGGATCGTTTCTATCATACAGCACTGATGATGTAAAATTTATGTAATGATATAAATAATAATAATAATAATAACTATTTGATCATATTGCAGATGTTGCCATTACTATCGCATTAACTCTAAATTGATCAATATCAAAAAGGATAGAAGGACGGATAGACAAATAAACACATTTTAAATCACAAAATCTTTCATAATCTTTATATTCAATCATGCAACCTGATATACATTATAATAAGTATATTCTACATGTAATATCAAGTAAACATAACATACACATTCTCAAGGTCTAATTGACTTTCGTATCTTTAATTTTTTTTCATGCATTCTGTTAAAATGTTCGCGTTATTATTTACTATTTATCGTTTCCTATTGAAGCTTGGAAACTCCTAGACCTGCCACAAGTCACTGCACTTTTTTTCTCTCATTCTGGACAGCGCCGCCACCAACGAGCAAGTTAATTTAGTGTGGGACGCCAATTAAATTAGGTATGGCGCGCACTAAGGGCAATAAAGAGTAACCTAAAATAAG
>NW_022753071.1:0-930 GCF_011630105.1 Anneissia japonica
ATGCGCATGGTTTCCACGGCGTACAGATCCGGATACGCACCGTCGGGTTCGATGATGGGTCTGTCCCCTCAGCTGGTGCGCGTAAACGGATTCGAACGTCGATTCGTCGACGCCTTCGTCTCTGGAACAGTGTGCGGCGACATGGAGACCGACCAGGAGAACCCGGACGTCGCGTGCGATCTCAAAGATTTGTTTGAATGCCTGTGCAGTCTGCTCTCCCTGCTGGCGAAGATTCTTGAGACGAACGAGTACAGCGAGATGAAAGAGAGCGTGAGAACCATGTGCGACTGTCTGTTTCTCGGCGGTAGCTTTCTGAACTCGAAGAAAGAGAGAAAGCTCTTCACCTTCAAGGAAGGCAAGCTGATACAGAACAAGATAGCGTACGCGCGCGATCTCAAGAAGATGATAGCCGTGCCCGGCATCGAGTCGCCCTCTCCTTACATCGGCGATATCAAGCCGTACATGCAATTCGGCAAATACTATCCGGACACGAGGTTGACGGCGAAGGAGTTCTGTCGAAAGCTGTTCACGAGTTCCCGCGACAACGACTTGACGCGAAAGTTGATGTTGAAGAAGGATACCGGTCTCGACGACGAAGACTTCGAGAAGCTCGTACGCTGTCTCTTGAACCACGTACCGGCTGTTGCGGTACGTGGCCGATATCGAGTTTAGGAGTCCGGCGTTGCATCTCGTCTTGATCTGTCTCGTGTACGGGCGCGTCGTGCACCACCTCGCCGCCGAGGACCTCCTTCTGCGACCATGCACGTGGACTCTCCTCTTCGGACGCAGCAAGGAGATCGTCGAACAATGGAGCGACGAAAGGATCGAAGCCGAGATAGTCAACGCCGAACGAGTTTGGGAGGATAATCTGCTCGTCGCGGGACACGTGCAATACCTGAACATCGGAATGAAGGAAGATCGAGCGAGCGT
>NW_022753072.1:0-649 GCF_011630105.1 Anneissia japonica
TCTGCTGAACGGATTTATTATCATTATCATTTAAAACAATCCGTTGCGTTGCGGTTTTTTTTTTTTTTTATATATATATATATATAGAATCGCGTCGGCCATCGGGCTCAGTGAGTACCTGGCTTTAAATTTCATGCATGTTTAAAAATCAGGTGAAAAAGTTAATGCTGCAAACTACTTTGAAACACCACTATGGTGAGAAAAAAAACAATAGGCCTGCATTTGTAGTAAACTTAAAAGCTTATAACTTTAAAATGTACACGTGCGCAATTCTAATTAAAAATATTGAACGCATTGGCAATACTTATTGTCTTAAAGCCGAGCACTCACTGCGTCTTGCGACGGTCGGCCGACGAATCAAACTCCGATGCCTGTGAGCACTAGACGACGCAGTCTAATCTTTAAAACGATCCGTTGCGTCAGCGTCGTGGCCTTGCGCATGGAATCGCGTCGACCGACAACCGTCGGGCGCAGTGAGTGTCTTTATGTTTACGCTGTGGTTTTGTGTGGCTTACATGACATGTTATTTACTAATGGAATATAGATGTGATATACAGGAGTCATAATATGGGCTATTGAGGTACATATAATGTCTAAATTAAAAAACTATTATAATACTATTAGGTCAGACACGCACTGCGTCTTACGG
>NW_022753073.1:0-1002 GCF_011630105.1 Anneissia japonica
GAACTAGAGCTGTATGATACCCTTATTATGTGTATCAATGTAACATATCGGCCTCAAATGTGTAGTTTTAACATAAATATGTGCAGGCCGATAGTTGTGAGGATGTCCTCAAATCTATAGCTTTACTCTTATTATGTGTATAGCTATGTATAACATATCAGCCTCAAATGTGTAGCTTTAACATAAATATGTGTAGGTTGATAGTTGAGGATGTCCTCAAATCTATAGCTTTTCCCTTATTATGTGTATAGCTCGCTATGTATAACATGTCGACACCCTCGAATATTTAACTACCATAAACATGTGTAGGCCTATAGATGAGAGTACTTGTTCTCTAATGTAGCTTTATCATAATTCTCACATAAAAAGATATAAGATAGGCTTATCATATAGTATACAATTGATAACCATACTAGAATAACAGAATGTTAGAAACTATACAAGAACAAAGTATAAACATTCTTGTGAGAATGTGCTAGAATTTTTACTACAATAAATGAGAAGATTTGTACAAGTTGCATATATTGGTATTATGGTTCTAGTATAAAGCCATGTCATGATATTGAAAAGATGTATAGAAATATTACTGTCAATACCACTATGGTACCCTTGAATAACAGAATGTTACAAATTATAAAGAACAAAGTATAAGGATACATTATTATAAGAGAGAATATGTACAACTTTCCTACAAATTATTAGAGTATGATATTATCAAAGAAACATGGATGAATAAAATTATTAAAAAAGAGTAAAAACTTGATTGTATTGTATTTGGTTTGAATGTCATCTTAAAAACATAATTGTGTATACTGTATGATAGGCCTAAGCTTATATCTTATAAGTTCTGCACCTGCCAAGTAAAAAAAAAGAATTAAAGGAATTTATCCATAACATAAGCCTATAGTGTCTCTTCGAGATCTTATTTATTACAAATTTGGCGTGTTATACAGAATACAAAAACACAAACATGAAGTGCAAAAAGACAGGTTAGCGGCATGC
>NW_022753074.1:0-1333 GCF_011630105.1 Anneissia japonica
TAGTCATTAGTAAACATAACAATGTGTTAGGCATGGAGAACACAAGGGTCAAGAGACATTTTATAGTGTCGTACAACATTAATTATTGTTATCAGTCACAAAAACATGCATGATAGTAAATAAGTGATAAACGAATAGGATCTGATTTAATACTAAGAAAAATAGTATTCAGTAATTAACATGTTATATTTTCATTGCGGATTTTTTGGGCTCAGTACGGACTCAAAAAGTATGCATTTTCTTTTAGTTTTATAGTGTATGCGGATTTTATAAGTCCGCAATGACGATATAACGTGTTAATTGTGAAAACTTTAATTACCTTGGGCTCGTGTAAATGGTGACGTTACCACAATAAAAAGCAAATAAACATATAAAAACTTTTTATAATATGGAATAATAAATACAAAACTCTTACCCCAAACGTTTCACCCTTATGAAGATAGACTACAGTTTTTGCGAATTGACTCCCTGGTTCTAACACATTAACAAGTACTGAAAAAAGAAAATGTATGTAATCTAGTTAGAGAAAGTCCCTATGTGCTTTGACGAAAAACAAATATTGTCTTGAAGGTAAGCATACTGTGTGATTTAATGCACTTAGCGTTGATTGGCCATTAGTTTCAAGAGAGAATGTCTATTATTTCCATTGCAATGTCTTTGTTTACAGGTATAACGGTTTTTGAGTTCCATCTGTTCAAATCAGCCTGATTCCGACACCTACTGTATCTTACTGTGTAAACCCACCCAGTGGATGGTGGCACGTTGGACAAACTTGGATCCTCAGTCGCCACTTAAGGTCGTCCGGAAAAAATGCAAATTTACCGATCTAACCACAGTATTTCTCTAAATGTACTATGTATACCATCGTAATCCATAAACTCTCCTCCATTCGTTGGCCCCACCGTATTGATGTTTACGACTCTGGTCGGAGGCCTTGGGTAGCCCCTTGATTTCCGACCAGCATGTAGGACTTGTTGGATCAATACCAATTGGACAAAAAACCCACCAGTATCTACCTACCTGATCCTGATAGAATAAAGTAGAAGTTATGAGGCTGGTGGCCCTGACGTAGAATGACTCGTTTTGCCGAATATGTCTCGTACCACGCGCACTGGACGATAGATTGCTGCATGGCTAGTGGATACTCAGCGAAAGTCTTGTAATTACGTAAAGATATTAAACACTGGAACAAATGATGAATTTGTTATTAATCGGTATGATTAAAATTTAATTACACATGGTTAGGCCTACTCAACTAAAATATAATACAATACAATAGGTCTACAACTTATGAATCATTTACATATCTACAGTAAGTATACATATCTGTTCT
>NW_022753075.1:0-1485 GCF_011630105.1 Anneissia japonica
TGAGTATAAAAAAGAAACAAAAAACAAAAACCAAAAAAAAAAAAAAACTGTGAAATAGAAGAGATAAATAGACTAGATGGATTAAAAATATATCCATTAGTCTAATTTATCTCTTCTATTTCACAGTTATTTTTTTTTCTTATACTCACTTTATTTATTCGTTTTATTTTCCCTTATTCATCATTTATATTTTTATATCATATATTATATATTTCTTTTTTGATAGTTATGTGTCCACTTGACATTTTATTTGACATTATTATATTATTATCATCATCATATTTTTTTTGTTTATAGGCCTATTTCTTTGTTTACCATTCATTAGTTTTGCCACTCTGACCAGTAATTTATGCCAGTTTGCTTATGTCAGACTTATGGCCTCGCTTATAAACTATTTCTAGTGATAAGACTTTGTAACCTATTGTTTATAGATCTGGTGATTAATCACCCATTAGCCTGTTTCACGTCGAACTTTATCTAGATATACCCGTCTTGAAACATGATACGATAATCCCCTAATTGCGTTCGATGCCAAGTTAGAGCCAGATAAACATCCAGTCAGTTTCAGGCAGTCGACGTCACATGAATGAAAGGCTTGTTTAATAAAACATCTACTGTATTTTTCGAACCTCTAGTACCAAGTGGTTTTCGTTAAAAAAAAATTGTAAACTACTGTACAGAAGGTGTGAGTTTCCACTACCTAACCTAGCCGACCAGTATGAACCAACGACCAGTGCAGCAGCGTGTTCTATCGCAATCTAAGTGGTAGATTCTCTAGGCCCTAGCTACAGTACATTTACCTTCGATAAAAAACGAATTATTTTAATCGCTAGCTAGCATTCTTCTATTTAACAATATATTGTTTTAATTTTCATTAAAACGTATGTATACTTTATGGACCTTTCTGTCCTGTTTTGTAGTTTTTAGATCGCTCAATTGTGTTGTTTACATGCACTTCGCGAAAATCTAGCTTCGCAGTGTCAAATAAGTTGCTGACTTCCACACACTTTCTTATTTCGTCATAAGAAACATCTACTGTATTTTTCAAACCTCTAGTACCAAGTGCTTTTCTTTCAAAATATATTGTAAACTACTGTAGAGAAGGTGTGAGTTTCCACTACCTAACCTAGCCGACCAGTTTGAACAAACGACCAGTGCAGCAGCGTGTTCTATCGCAATCTAAGTGGTAGATTCTCTAGGCCCTAGCTACAGTACATTTACCTTCGATAAAAAACGAATTATTTTAATCGCTAGCTAGCATTCTTTTATTTAACAAAATATTGTTTTAATTTTCATTAAAACGTATGTATACTTTATGGACCTTTCTGTCCTGTTTTGTAGTTTTTAGATCGCTCAATTGTGTCGTTTACATGCACTTCGCAAAAATCTAGCTTCGCAGTGTCAAATAAGTTGCTGACTTCTGTTAAACCCACAAATGTAAAAACGCCCACAAATGTAATAACGCCCACAAATGTAACAACACAC
>NW_022753076.1:0-837 GCF_011630105.1 Anneissia japonica
GGGGGGGTTCAAAACGTTTCCAAAACACCCAAAATGAAAGGGGGTCCGGGGGTACTCCCCATGGATTATTTTGATTCCTAGATGGCCGAAAATGAGCTTTCCCGACTTCTGAGGAGTCTTTTAATGACCTTTAATTTATTCAACATTCAAGATTTTCCCTCTTGAAAAGGGTCAGGTAATTTTATCTTTAGACCAATACATAGAGAGAAAAAAAATCAAAGACATAGGCAATATATTATTATACAACAATAGGCCTATATATATTCCAACAATATTGAGTAGTTTGATACGTATAGTCTTTCTTCCATGGATCGATGAACCGATAGACCTGAAGAACGCACTTTCGTACATAAATTAACGTCGAACCAAAACTTGTGTATAATTTTATTTAATTGAAGGCTAGTTGGGTTAAACCTCAGTAGTTTGTCTGATCTGCCAACCCATGCCTAGGTAGGTTAGCAGGCGCGGATCCAGGATTTTCCATGACCTTCGCGCACAGATGGGGTGGCCCTTGCAGTGGTGGATCCAGAAATTGGAAATACAGGCTGACCAGAGAGGGACATAGACACCTCAGCCCCCCCCCCCAACCCCGCTATGGTTGGGGCTGAGGTACGATAAATTAAGATTTCATCGCCTCTAGATGGACGGAAATGGCACTCTCAGGATAATTTTCAGTTTTTTTTCCTCCATTCTTATAAAGTGATTTTGAAATATTTACCGGGGCCCGGGCCGGGGTTCCCCTTCAATCCGCCACTGTATGGGGGAATCCTCAAACGCTTAGGTGACCTAGGGTTTTAAAACAAATACCGCATATACTCGCGTACAGGACGAGGTTTA
>NW_022753077.1:0-1006 GCF_011630105.1 Anneissia japonica
CCAGATTTTTGGTGTCCTATAGGATTTAGATAGTTTTCTATAGGACTTGATTAAGTCCTATAGGATTCGATTTAGTTTTATAGGATAATATGCAAACCTTTAGAACACATTTAAAATCCTATAGGATCCTGTAGGATTCCTATAGGACATTTTCGTAAGGGTATCCATGGAGGTATAATTGAAAAAGAAAGACTGTGTGATTCAATTGAATTAATTCTTGTCAATTTCATCATTACCAAACCCACAACCTCCCATCTAATAATGGTACAATGTGAACTTAATTTTAGAATGAGGTAAAGATTTGTAGGTATACGTTTGTATTAATTATGTTTATGATGACGAGGTTGACCTTTCGGTGGAATGCCCGACTACAGACATGAAGGACACAAATGTACAGACAATAATTCATTACTTTTTGATTTGAAGCAAACTTCTTTTTAATTAAAGATGTATTAACCCATAAAAATAACCAACTTTGAACAAAGAAATTGCATAAAAATCAGCGAACAAATTTATTAATTCAATAATTTCTATGCTCATGTTAAACAACTGTATGTTATTACTATCTAAATTATTATGGTTTTTTTTTCATTTTCAGAGGACAATACATCTTTAAAGCGATACAAAGCACAGTGAATGTGACATGAATGCAGCCCATCACAAGCAATAGCAGTATCCATGTTTTTACTCACTAGGTTGAATCTCGAAATTTTCACAAAATGGCCCACTGTAGTCCGCCGTACAATTACATGTAAAGTTGCACTTAGCAGGTATACAGGTGCCATTATGTTCACAAGGATTGGATGCACAATAGTCTATATCTAAACAACAGTACACAGGTTATCCTTCTTTTAAGCATGTTTGTACTATATAGCTCCTCACAGAAACTATCATATTATTTTTCCATTTTTTGCTATCAGCAGGTAGGCAATTAGTAAGTGTTTTAGAACTTTTTTATAATTCTGTGATTTGTGGTGTTTGGGTCTACTGCCTCGTTTGCTGGGGT
>NW_022753078.1:0-656 GCF_011630105.1 Anneissia japonica
TTTTGAAAATTTTCAATGTAATTTGTACAGCCAGGATAGTTATTATTCTTGGAAATGTCAATTTGTCTAATTTTAATAAATCTTTGTTAAAAATGTTGATTTTTGCTTCTGATCCGTACAGGAATCTCACTAGACTCTGTTGTGTCGCCAGGCAACTGGGGGACAGAAATGAAACTAGATCAAAATCCAATAGGGAGGTTATATAGATCCAACTTAGTAACAATTGTCAATGTTAATTAAATGATAAAGGATCTATTATCCTTGTTCTAATTTGATAGTGTTCAGTAAGATGACGAATATTAACTGTGTGTTTGTAAAATTCACCGTCAAACAACCTTTTTCTATCTGTTCTATAACATTGATGAATGTTAAATAACAAGAAAGTGTTTTTTTTTATTCAATAACCTTTATTTATAATATAAATTTAGTTTATTTAGTTGAAAGTTATGTCATTATTTTATGTGTAAAAAACTGTTAATACAATAAAAAAAAAATAGGAATGAAATAAAAGTGGGTGAAACTCCTACAAAGAGAGAAAAAATTATGAACATACCCCTTCCCTTTGAAATAATCACTGAATAAATAACAGCCTACATACTGTACATTAGCCTAATCCCCTGCATGAAACACACAGTTAATATTCGTCATCTTACTGA
>NW_022753079.1:0-4379 GCF_011630105.1 Anneissia japonica
GAATTACAACTTTCCAAGTCCTCATAAAAAGTCAGGTGAGATAAAGTGATGTCCATGTGAAGAATTCCCAGTGACAATAAGCTCCATATCTAATACAGGGGCAGATCAGATATGTCCGAAAAGGGGGGGGGGGGGGGGGGGGGGTGTGTGCGAAAGTGGAAAAGATTGAGATAACACTACCTTAGGAGGTCCGAGGGCATGTCCCCGCGAAATAGTTGTTTACGCCCGAAAATAACATCCGAGAATTTTTGGGCAATCTTTGTTTTTTCTTTCTTTTTCCTTTTTCTTTTTAACTTTCCAAAAAGAAGGGGAGGAGGCACCCAAGTCCACCCCTGTAATACCATGTGATGTTCACAAGGGCCACACCCCTGTAATACCATGTGATGTTCACAAGGGCCAAGTCCCTTACTAGAGCAGTGGGACATCAACAAGGACATTATGCCCTTCAAAATTGGTATTTTAATTAAATAACAAAATTATGATAGAAAAATACAAATTCCAATTCAAGAAATACATGTGTCATCTTGCTAGGATTCAATAATTCAACTCTGGGTCAAGTAAGTTATAAACTCTAAAAATCAGATTTAATAACAAAAAAAGAAATTCTTCCTCAAATAAGATTTAAATAGTCAAACATTCCATAAATATTCTTCATTAACTAATCAGAATTTTGTTGTTTAAAATGAAACAGGATTAAGCCACCTTCATAAATTGTGAAATTGGCTATCAAGACATGCATGTAGTGACAAAAAGAACATATTGCAAAAGAATCTTCATTTTGCATAATTTGAAAATTTCACACCATTTTTTATGATTCAATTTGTAGTCTGCATTTTGCAGAATGAGTTAATGGCATATACGTGAAGCGAGAGAACACGGTAATCGGCAAGTTTGATTGATTGATATATTTCGACCTGAATTCAACATGTCATGTTTTTAATTTATCAGACTGTAAAAGTTCATGGATGAGGAATTTTTCTTGGATGTCCCACGAGATCACATGATACTCCACATAGAGTACATACAAACAATACACAGGCTCATCTAAGCATTACTAAGGTTACCAACTGCATCATAGCCAATGATTATATGATGTTTACAATCTCATGAGGCACAGAGGGATGAGATCAAGAAAAGACAAATTGAAGGAAGGGGCGCAAGGGGATGAGATAAAGGGGCACAAGGGAGTCAGATAAAGGTAGTAACAGACAAATGGAAGCAAGTAGTTTCAATTTTTTAGCGTGATTTCTATTACTATAGAGAAAAATACCAGCAGTATAGAAAAGTAGAAAAATTTAGAATATAATTTGTATGGGCAAAAGGGAAATTGCTAGAGTGTTGAAGTTGGCAATCCGAAGAAAGAATATTGGTAGCGCCGAGACGTAGAGATTGGATCAAAAGATTTTCTCTTTGCAGTTGAATGATGCAATTGAAGGATAGATGGATGCCATGCGTAACATATATGATGCAAAACCATGGGCGTGTACTTCAAATAATTAATTAGTAACATTTTACATTTACAAGTAAAATGTTGTAGTGATTACAATCAATGTAACTTATTAAATATTAGAATCTGTTATAACTTAAAAATACAGTGTAGTACATCATAAATTAATATTATTATATAATTAATTTCAAGCATTTAATTACAAATATCTATCTCATTTAAAATCATTACTGTCATTATCTTCTCAATTTATATTAATACAGTAGAAATAAGGCGAAGCTTTTTTTATTCCTTGTTTCGCATACTTATTTTTTTAAAGATCATCGGAGGAGGGGGTAATAATAAAAAAAAATAAAAATATTTTTTTCTTATTTAGCAAATAATTTTGCCAAAAACACCCAGATGGACGAGAGAAAAAAAAATTTTTTTTATTGGTGAATGTAAAATGGGATGGTTAAATGCTTCCAATTTATATAATTAGGAAGAAATATACATATCTTATCTTTGGAGATTTCAAGGCAGCTGAGGACGTAATAAAAACAAAGAAAGACTTTTATTTTTTTTCTGAAATTTCCATTTTTCGTGGCAGCGGGTATGCTAATGGCCGAAAATAAAATTTTAATTTTATTCAAAATCATCAATATTTGCGTTCGGCGGGTTCACTAAACAATGTATAAAAAAAGTCCCGCCTAATGCATCAAAAAACTAAAGTAGACCAACACAAGCACACATGGAGAGAGCTGGAAATTTATCTGAACAAACATACAAGAAAGTAAAACATTTGATATTTCATTATAGGCTTCATTATTTATTGACCTTTCTTGAGAAAAAAAAATACCAATCACCAGTTATAAATGTATTCTCGAAAATTACAGTTTTGAAATCACTATCACAAACACCAAAATATAATGGATATTTTAAAGTTAATATTGATTTTACTTTAACAATTAATTTGAGAAGTATAAAAAAATTACAAACAAAATAGCACAGGACAGCTGTTAGCAGCAACTTGTGCCGGTAAATAACACTCATAATATTTTAGATATGTCATAATTATTGATTTGTTATGATTTATTATTTTGTGGGAAACAACATAAAAAGCAATAATAGAAACATGAAGTTGAGGTTTTGCAATACAGTACGCAAAATCTATATCAAATATACTGTAGGTCTAGTGACATCTTTCGAATCTAAGGTTCAAAACAAAATGTTCTTTAAATCATTTTAAATTCATTTTACTCTTAGTGTTTCCAACTCTGTTCTAATCTTCCTTTAATCTTAGTCTGTTTTTTATTCTGTTCTACTCTTTCTGTTTTTACTCTTACTCTGTTTTTCATTCTGTTTTACTCTTACACTGTTTTACTCTTACTCCGTTTTACTCTTTAGCCGCAGTCGCACTGGATTTAAAAAGGAGAAGATTTTACCGAGACGCCGGTAACACTCCTACAGTGAAATTGTATGGTTGTCCGCACTTGGATTTTCGACTTGGTTAACAATATCAACAAGCAGAATCAAAACAATATCCAAAACAGGTTCGTGTTGCACGAAATTGTGAGTTGAAATTGTGCGCATGTGTGGTTGCCAACAGAGCGATAAAATGTCATCAACTTCAGTGACCCCGGAAGATTAACCGAGTCGCGCTGTTCGCATTGGACTATCTACCCCGGTCAGATTCACAATAGTTTTCCTGAGCACAATTGACTCAGTGAAACTAACCGTCGACTCGGGGAAGTTTCCTGACCGGAAAACTTCCTAGGTTGTTCGCACAGGACTTTTTATGACTAAACTAACCTGCGTGTCGGTTAGTTTTACCGAAATATGTGCTGTGCGATTGTGGCTTTACTGTTTTAATTACTCTGTTTACTCTTACTCTGTTCCATAGCTGTCTTCTAGGAATGTTGAATTTTAATCAAGTTTCAAGTCAAATTAAAGAAGTGCTGATGTTAGAGGCACTCTTGCGTTGCCAGTCGCCCAACTGTCTCATCATTAAGCATTTCCTTGTACTCTATGTCAGAAATATTTCTCTTTTATTTGTATTTACATTATCACAAGCCATTTTTCATAAATAGATCAAAATAGTAATTTAAATACCTTAATTTGTTTTCTAGATTACATTCTTACTGTAGCTGCGATATATTTAAGTATCTGTCATGGCTATCATTTGCTAGATGTGAAACAGGCTTTAAAATAAATATAAAGCAATTCTTTGTAGGAAATGAATATTAATAGAAAATAAATAAGTGTGATACTATTAACCTTTTAGAATGTTCGACCTAACCCACAGAAATAATTTGTATGATTGTAAAATCATGCAGAATGCATTCTTAGTTAATTGCATTATCATCAGATGGGTGGAAGGTGGGTGACTCAAGGGAAAGGCTCACAATAATAATCAAATAAGAAAAATCAATTTTGATCTGTTTTGTAGAATATTATTATCAGGTGAGAATTTTTTTATACCTTTGTTCCGCAAACTTATTTGTTTTTTAAAGATCGTCAGAGGACGACGAAAAAAGAATAAAAATTAAATTTTGTTTTCTTATTTAGCAAATGGTTTGCCAAAAACATCCTGAGGGAGGAGTAAATAAATGTAAACAGATGGTTAAATGATTTATAATTAGGAAGAAATACACACGTCTTATTTTTGGAGATTTCAAGGCAGCAGCGGGCATATTAAAAAATAAGAAAAACTTTAAATTTTTTTTAAAATTTCCATTTTTTCATGGCAGTGGGTGTGGTAATTGGCCAAAAATAAAATAAAATTTTTATTTAAAATCATCATTATTGGCAGGCAACGGGTTCACTAAACAAGGTATAAAAAGGGTCTCACCTTATTGATGGCCAGTGGCGGTGCCGGGGGGGGGGGAAAGAATGGTGGAAAGACCAGTGTTTAAGACCCTGTGTAAGATTAACAACAATCAATTAAATAATT
>NW_022753080.1:0-1373 GCF_011630105.1 Anneissia japonica
TGCTGAATAATGATGATGATGATGATGATGATGATGATGATGATGACGATAACGGTAACAAAAGCGCATTGAGACTTCTGTATAATGGACTATCAAGTCCCACTCATTACATTACAATACTGTTGATGTTGATTATGCGATTTCACCAGCGCAACACATTTTGACATTATTGATATAAAACCATGGTTCAACGGACACTCATTGGGTGGTACAACAAACTCTATTTAATGCTGTTCTCATAACCGAGGACACAGATGCTGCTCTACCGCAGACGAAAAAACAGTTAAAACTTACCTTTCCCAGCACTACTCTTTGTTCTTCTACGCTCTATACAGGAGAAGGTAATAATTATTACTGATGATGATAATGTTATTAAGAGATCATCTGTTTATTTTCAACATTTTCAAATTAATTTGAGAAAATTAAAAGAAATTATATTCTATTTCCAATAAATGACACGATATCAATTTAGAATATTAACCAAAATCTAAAAATAAAAAATAAAAATAACACCATGCAGTAACAGCAACAGTGATGATGCTGAATAATGATGATGATGATGATGATGATGATGATGATGATGACGATAATAACGGTAACAAAAGCGCATTGAGACTTCTGTATAATGGGCTATGTCAAGTCCCACTCATTACATTATAATACTGTTGATGTTGATTATGCGATTGCACCAGCGTAAAAGCGCAACACATTTTGACATTATTGATATAAAACCATGGTTCAACGGACACTCATTGGGTGGTACAACGAACTCTATTTAATGATGTTCTCACAACTGGAGACACAGATGTTGCTCTACCGCAGACGAAAAAACAGTTAAAACTGACCTTTCCCAGCACTATCGTCCCTCTTTCTTCTTCTACGCTCTATACAGGAGAAGGTAATAATTATTACTGATGATGATAATGTTATTAAGAGATCATCTGTTTATTTTCAACATTTTCAAATTAATTTGAGAAAATTAAAAGAAATTATATTATATTTCCAATAAATGACACGATATCAATTGAGAATATTAACCAAAATCTAAAAATAAAAAATAAAAATAACACCATGCAGTAACAGCAACAGTGATGATGCTGAATAATGATGATGATGATGATGATGATGATGATGATGATGACGATAACGGTAACAAAAGCTCATTGAGACTTCTGTATAATGGGCTATGTCAAGTCCCACTCACATTACATTACAATACTGTTGATGTTGATTATGCGGTTGCACCAGCGCAAAAGCGCAACACATTTTGACATTATTGATATAAAACCATGGTTCAACGGACACTCATGGGTGGTACAACAAACTCTATTTAATGCTGTTCTCACAACCGAGGACACAGATGTTGCTCTACC
>NW_022753081.1:0-829 GCF_011630105.1 Anneissia japonica
CGCCATGGCACGTTTCGCGGACGCGGTTGACAGGGTGTTGAGAAATCTCACGAACCGAGAAAAGCAACGTGAGTACAACCGCGCGTTCTTCGTGAAGAGAGGACGGGACATCGTCGTGAGAAAGTTGGAGAGGGAGACCAAGTTGATGCAAGCTCTGAAGGAATCGTTTCTGGTGCACGTCTCTTCCGAAAGGTTACCGGACGAGGGTGCTGCGATCGACGAATCGTTTCTGGATGACGTCAAGCAGTTCGTGTGCGACCTGATGACGCTTCTGCTCTGCTATTCCGAACAGACTGAATCGAAGAAGCATTTCTTACTATCGAACTCGGACGAAAGTACTTTGTACCTGCTCAAGAGGACCGTGTACGGCGTTCGTTTCGAGAACTCCGTCGTGCTACTGCCTAGGTTCCATCGGCTGAGACCACTTCCCGGAGATCGGCTGCTGCCTCGGACATTCGAGGTGAGCACATCCCGTCTGACGGAATGTTCGAGTCTGCTGCAGCGGATGATGGGCGAGAAGGTGTGCAGGTTTCGGATGAAACAATTAAATCGTTAAAAACTTTAACTTTTCGTCTCTGTTTTTTTCTTTTTGTCAAATTGTCATTCGTGTGCATGCGCGAAGATGCTGCTGCTGCAGTAGCTGCTACGGAGGCGGCGACGACGACGTCGTTGTCCTCCGATATTCTGCGTGGCGCCGGAACAACCGAATCAGGTTCCATTTTCTTGGACGATCTTCTAACCGTCTCCGGTTCCACGTACCAAGCGGTGAGGCGAATCCGTTTGCTAGCCGACGAGCGCCAAGACATCTTTGGTTGCCCGGCCGAACGCA
>NW_022753082.1:0-687 GCF_011630105.1 Anneissia japonica
TTTCTACTTCATATTTGAATAATAGACCTTAATTAAACCATCCTATATATTAAGCCGAAAATTAATAGGCCTAATGTTTGGATCTTACCGCTAAGCCTCATCCCTTGAATTTTGTTGCCAAGCTCCCACAAAACGACGGCTTTAATGTGCGTAATAATGCATGCGTTTTGTGGACGTATTTCTGGTTCTCTTCCTATTAGTGAGTTTGTATTGGTAACACTCCGAAAAAAAGTTTAGATTAATATTCTAAATCATTTAAAAAAACTATAAAGTTTAAGCATCAACATATACCATCATGTGACATACTTTTATTTTGCTTTATAGCCGATGAAGACGAAGTCGATTAAAGCTGCACAAAAGTATATCAAAAGAAGAGGATTTTTGTAAGCCACCAAATAAACGCGTTAGCAAACTTGTTGACCTGAAAGCAAGTGTTTAACACCTTTTATGGTTGATTTTTTTGCCGAGTTATTTAACTTTAAGATAATGTAGGCAATAATTTGGTTTGGTTTAAGGAGCTTAAAGATATATGGTAGTTTCATATAGCAATACACAAATTATTACTGTAACCACAATATAGAATTCCAGGGCATTCTGCAATACAGTATATAGGCCTATATAACGTTCTCTGTCTCTCTCTCTATATATATTTATACATTGAAAATACAACATAATTATTTGCATTAT
>NW_022753083.1:0-699 GCF_011630105.1 Anneissia japonica
AAAATTTAAATAATTATATAAAAAATATATAAACATATAAATATATATAAATACATATACACAAATTATATAAATATATAAAAAATACACAAATAAATATACAAACAAATATATAAATAAATATATAAATATATAAATAATTACAATATATATAAAGTAGTAATACAGTATATATATAAATAAATATATATATATATACACAAATAAGTATATAAAAATAATGTATAAATAAATATATAATAAATATATGCATATATATAAATGAATACAGAATAATCATATATATAAATATATATATAAATATACAAATAAATATTAAAATATATAAATAAATATATAAATAAATACAGTATATATAATATATATATATATATGTATATATATATATATATATATTTATTTATATCTGTATGTACGTATCTGTATATCTGTATTTTAACAACATCTATCAGCGCTGCATACTTTCGGATCGACGATTCGAAAGTGTATGTACTGCGCATGTCTGGACTACACAGGCAAAGTTCCAAAGCTAAATTAAACTTGACCCAAATGCGGATTACAACTGTGTCAACAATCGGTGTAAGTCTCTTAGTGTTGCTTTGACTGTTTGTTTGGCTACAAACCCAGTTGCTATGGTTTGATGCCAAATATCTGTGAAAAATGTTTTTAAAAGTGGGCATAAACATAGTATAAAAGGTA
>NW_022753084.1:0-689 GCF_011630105.1 Anneissia japonica
CCCTCATGGTATTATTTTAGATTCATATCTAAATAAACCTAACAAATTAGATTTTATTCTCTTCAAATTTCCTCTGTAATAAAATTAGCAACATGTTTTGAATAGCATCTTGAGGTGCATTTGCAATTTACACTGACGAATCTAACGAATTTGAATTAGATGTCTACTAAAAAGAATAACCAGTAGGAACTTGCTTTGTCGAGTTCCGTCTTTATTTCAGGTTGATTCCAAATGGTTTTTAAGGATTAAAAGCAAGAATATACTCTAATTAAAACATTGGAATGCGTACCTAAATTTCACTTCATAATTAACCAACAAAACGTCTACTGGCGTGTCATGTTAATCAACGGATAATCTCCATGGCAATGCGAGTACAGCTAAGCGTCTCATTTTCACAGCGTGTGGTATGTTGTCGTTAAACGATGTCTATTTGACTATCGTCTGTTTTTTCCAGTGAGTGTTACCGTCCTGAATTGGAAAAAATCGTCCGAGATTCGGAATAGGGAGTTCATGTTTTCAGGAAAGTATTTTATTAAAAGACGAATAGGAATGATTGTGGGACTTAATAAAATGTTCGGTTTTGCGTGAAATTCGATTTTGTGGGCATTGAGTACACATAGTATTATTCTATGTCAATATATTTTTTTTTTGTTTTTCGAAAATTTGCAAGTCGAAATCTGTATAACTCG
>NW_022753085.1:0-737 GCF_011630105.1 Anneissia japonica
CGTTTTCGGGCATCGCCCTTCATTATTACTATTTTATTGAAGCCGATGTAGCCACCTACTCGTTTGATTTTATATATATATATATATAAATATATATATGGCAAACCTAAGTAAACAGTCAGTTTCTGACAACACTGATCCTTCTTCAGTTGAGTACTCGCTGCCATTCAAAATACCAGTTTCACTACTATACCCTCAGCATGGCGAACAGTGTTTCCTTATGACTGTCTATTGTGTTATAATATTAGCATAAGAAAGGCAGGCTGTGATGTTTAACATGCATAAATGAACAAAGTTAAATCATAACCTGACCCATGAACTCAAGAAATAACACAACGTTAAAATTGGTTAACTTCGTGGTTTTCTTTCCGGGTACAAGTACTATTAACCGTAACATTGGATTCTTGCGTTATTGATATAAGGCATATATTTATTATTTTACTGTATTTCACGAAGGTCACTCTTACAGAATCGCTGACAGCTGACTTGAAGAGACCCTCAAAAACATGTACCAAACCCCAAACCAATAATTATAAAGAACATAAATACCGTAAACACTCGAATAGAAGCCCTGGATTATTTATTTATTTTATGAATATTGTATGCCTACATGCACGTATATGTGTGTGTGTATGTATATATATTGTGTGTATGTATATATGTATGTGTGTGTATATGTATATGTATATATATATATAATGTATATACAGTACATATATTATGTATGTATGTATATA
>NW_022753086.1:0-556 GCF_011630105.1 Anneissia japonica
ACAAACACACGTACAAACAAACGCATACATATGGTGGCAGTCCGTTAAGTACAAATAAGAATGACCGACAGACAGACAGACCAGGAGACTTACCGGCCATACTCCGAGACCAGAGACTTTTTAAGATTGTATTTAAAAGAGTTGATATTAGGTAAGGATTTAAAGGAAGTTTTTAAGGAATTCCATAATTTTGGACTAGTGTAAAATATGGATTTTCTTTCTAGAGGAGGATGTATATTTTTCAAATAAAACGTTACTTTTATCAAATCTAGTATTATGATAATGTATATCAGCCTGTTGTTTTGGAAATAGATTATAAATATGTGGGGGTAATGTTTCATTTCTAAAGCGATACATAAAAACATAGTTTTGTAATTTATGCAAATCAAATACATTTAGAACATTAAATTTGTAAAATAAAGGTTTGGTATGAGAAATACGAGTTGTCCCTGCACAAATCCTGAGAGCTCGCTTTTGTAATTTAAAAATAATGTCAATAGGGGTTGTTTCAGGACTTGTCCAGGGACATAGATGAAGAAATTTATCAACTGTAGCA
>NW_022753087.1:0-637 GCF_011630105.1 Anneissia japonica
AGTACGGCGGATCACCTAACTCGTCCTCAGTGACGAGTTCAAATCTAGTTGGTGATCCGCTAACGCTAGCGGATCACCTATTGTTATTGTCAGGATCATCATCATCATCTTCATCTTCTTTTTTTGGTGATCCGCTAACGTTAGCGGATCACCTATTGTTATTGTCAGGATCATTGGTGATCCGCTAACGTTAGCGGATCACCTCTTGTTATTGTCAGGGATCTTTTTATTCTTCTTTCTTTCTCCCCTTTTCTGTTCGCACGATATATCAAAATTGCCACGAGTTACGCACACGGTCGCTACATAGATCATTTTGCCTTCGCCTGGAATAGTCATGGTAAGGTTTTCAACGCGCTCAGTCATGCGTGACGTCATCTACGTGCAATTTTGCGTTTTTACATTATCGATCATATCAGCCTAACCAATTGCCCTTTCAAAATCGTATTAAGTGAGCATTAACTTTGGGTTACCGTTGAATGTACTGTACCCTAATTTGACGCGTGCGCTTGACTACGCGCGTGTAAGCGTGCGTCAAAATTTCAAAATGCTCAAAATCACTTTTCGACTAAATAAGAGCACGTTTTAGGCCATTTTGAGCATTTCAAATTTTTTCATAATTTTCCACTACGCGCGCGCA
>NW_022753088.1:0-1302 GCF_011630105.1 Anneissia japonica
TGAACGTGGAATCTCAGTGTTGTATTTAAGTTTTTCTATGGTTTATAATAGTACACATAATGAATGCATAGGACCCTCTATAAACCGAGTTAGACCCTAGTCTAAAATATGGAGGCCTGAACAACGACAAAGCAATTAAATCTAGCACCATGTAGGCCACAGGCTTGCACAGATACAGTACAGCATAGTACACACTTTACTTACCTACATTTTCCAAGCTTAGACGAAACACCATTCCTATCATCAATATTTTAGATGTTTTTGGAGAAGACGTGTCTACGATAAACAATAGTTCACATACAAGCTTGCTTTCATCGTAATTTGAATGTTATCACACAGGTGCACAACCAGCCAGGTATCTGAAAGAAAATGGTTGCCAAGGACAGTAGTGCCCTACCAGGCTAAACCTACAAAATTATTAGTTCAGTACCCACCACCCCTTATTAGCGCTCACCTTCGACTTGGTTTAGCCACTGGGGACGAAACCTCACCAGTTTCTCCCCCAGCCCCACTCCGATCGGACAGTAATGCAGTGACGGCGCAAGAGATTTTCCGATAAAGATGAAAATTTCTATTACGGTATCTTTTATTCAAACAATTTGTACATAAACCCTACCAGGCTAAACAAAAATAAATCTGAATTACAAAACTGAGTTGTTAAATAAAGGATACATCACATCAAAACAGCAGTGATAAAAATGTGAATCAAGGTATAATGATGATGATGATAATAATAATAATAATAATAATAATAATAATAATAAAAGTGACAAAATGAGTATATGACTATTAATAGTAATAATAATAATAGTAATAACAATATTAATAATAATAGTAATAATACTACCACAACTACTAATAATAATAGTAATAACAACATTAAAATAACAATGATAATAAAAAAAATAGCACAAAAAACATCACAAAGAGGAAGTCAAGCCTAAAAAAAATTGTAGCCAGGGGATTCATTCAAATATCACCATGAGACTGTAAAAATATTGTTCGCTAATAAATTTTTCGATGGGAGGTCCAGAATCCTGTTCCCTCAGACAAATCATCCCCAATTCTGTTAGTGGAGCCGACACTGATGTTTTCCGTCTTCGAAATATAAAGACCTTTTAGAGAAAGTGTGCCCTTAAAGGCATTGCATTAACAGAGAAAACAACTATAGAATGTTCACTCCTAAATTCTAGGACGGTGTCCGGTGGGGGGTAGTTTTTACCATGTAGTTTTCACATTTTATTATATAAATTCTAGCCCCGAAACCTAGAATTAGAAATATCTTGGGGTAGGGGTGACTGG
>NW_022753089.1:0-713 GCF_011630105.1 Anneissia japonica
GAGGTGTCGGCACGAATCGCGTCGGAGCCGGTACCGACCTGTTTCTCCGTCGATTACGACGCGTCGTTGCACTACGCCCTCCGAGCTCATTTCGGAGACCGGTACTACGACGCCGTCCTGGACAGGATTTCGGTGTCGACTGTCGCGATCAGAACGGGACGGCAACCGGAGAAGCTGCTGAAGGAAATGACGGCGAAACTGACGGCGTGCAAGGTGTTTCCCGTCAGCGGGTGCTGGCTTTCGACGAACAAGGCCTTCTACACTGCCCTCCCACGGCAAAGGGAAGTATGGGACAATAGGTTAGTTTTGAGTAATCAAGCAAAACGTGTTTTTGCATCAGCCGTTCTAAACTATGTAAAGTGTTTATATGGATTCATATGATTTTAATAGATTTTAGGTGACAATTCTAGGTATAATAATAAAAGAATAAAAAATCCAATATTTTAGCGTAAAATGTCCCATACTTTCCTCTGCTGTGGTAATGCGCACACAGAATGATAGAAAAGCCCACACCAAAAGGAGGCAAGTACGCATGCATTCTAAATCACACACTCACATATAGAAATGCAATTAAAAATTAATGACAACAGCATTCACTACATAACATATGACACAAACCCATTTTCTGATTAATATAATTCCATTTTTTTTATTTAAAACTCTGATTTACATTTAAAAAAAAAAATTAAGACCGCTTTCTATGCATCATCTAT
>NW_022753090.1:0-500 GCF_011630105.1 Anneissia japonica
GATAAAAAACAAGAGAAAAGAACAGAATTATAAATAATTACTATATCAATCATTTGTTATTTTTTTAATTATTATATAATTATAAATGATTGCTACAGTAATTATTATAATTATACGTATTATAATTATTATTATTAAATAATTGAATTTATTGCATAAAAACCATTAAATTAAAGAATTAAGAATTACGCTCAACATCGAAAACATTATACTTGTTATAATTATTATTAAAAATTTAATTTATTGAATCAAAAAACCATTAAATTAAAGAATTATGAATTATGCTCAACATCAAAAACATCAAAAAGCATGAAACAAATCAGATAAAAAAAAAATCTTGCAAAATACATACATTATTAAAATAAAAGAAAAAAGGTTTACCAAATTCACACCAAAAAACACAAGCATTCACAAAAGGGCAAAAAAGCAGTAAATGAAACTTCAAAAGGACACAATCAAAGCAAAGGAAAAACAAAAAAACAAAAAAAAAAAGAAAGCAC
>NW_022753091.1:0-240 GCF_011630105.1 Anneissia japonica
TTACTCAGAGGGTTCAGTACAGCTAGTTACCCGTATGTTTGAAACTCGAGCGTTGCGGTGTTTGGATGTAATGTATACGATTTTAATTTTCATTCTTTGGTACTTTATTTTTGAATAAGATGCTCCACTTGGCCTCGTTTTGGCTACAATAGTTTAATAATTTGTTATTACCATTACTCATTATCATTAATGAAATAATAGTCAGTCAGAGGGCTTATTAATATGTAATAATATGTAATA
>NW_022753091.1:309-537 GCF_011630105.1 Anneissia japonica
GCTCTATGGACTACTCATACAACAGAAAAAAAAAACGTCGCATGGAGTTAGTGAAAAATGGAGATCTAAATGAAAAACGATGTATTTCAGCAAGTATTAAAACCTTTTTATTTTATTTTAGGCCTTCTTCAAAATACCTATGCCACAGCAGTTGATTTTTTTGGCGTAAAACCAAAATAGTTTCATGCATGCCGACTTGCCGATCGGTTAGCGTGAGCCCTGACTGAA
>NW_022753092.1:0-979 GCF_011630105.1 Anneissia japonica
GCCTGTTACATAACATTGTTGCATTATATACGCCTGGGTCAGACGATTGCATTAAATTTGAGTTAGGTTCCTAAAGGGAAGTTGGCATATATTGGTTAATCCAGGTCAGTATCTCATTCATAGACCAATAACATCAATTTTGATTTGTGTATTTGAAGTGTTTTTTTTTCTTCTTTGTATGTATTAATTTTCAATAAAACATTTTATCTGTTATTTTTTATTAGATTTTATCAACAAATTTCTCTCTGGTGGTGAAATACAGTTCTGACCATGCTGTTGACGTTAGTCTCCCAGACTCGTTCATGGGGGCCACTCGTGGTCTATGTGGTAACTTTGATGGTGACATTGCTAATGATTTTGTAGTGCCAAATGGGCAGGAGGTAAGGCTACAAAATGCAGCAAATTGCAATCAGTCTATTTTTACTATTTTAAATTTCACTTTTCTTTCAGCATGATCATTTTTGTAAGTGTTTATTTACACATATTAACATTTGACCGCCAAACACAGAGATCTCCGTGTTTCAGGTTTTTTAACGGAATCCGACAGAATTAATTACCGACATGTACTAACCATTAAAAAAATTTTTAAAAATGTAAATGCATTGTACATGCCATCATAGTAAATTAAATGTTTTTATTCATGTTAAATCTACTGTAACAAGGCTTCTGGCATTGCATTGCACGACGTGGTGTGACCTAGAAAGTAATGACGTCACTAAGGAGTCATCTGCTCACGCGAGAACTTTAAGTCATGTATGCATAGAGTTTGTCTGTTGCCCTCTTTTTTTTTGTGCCAAGATTTAACTTACTATACACATTTAAACTCGATTATTTAATATCTTAAAATAATTTATTATATTTATTACATATATAAATAATTTCCTGCAGGTTGACTCAGAAGAATCGTTTGGTTTAAGTTGGGCTGTCGATGCTGATCAATGCCTTTTAACAAACATGAGTATGTCAGATAGTTTATGCG
>NW_022753093.1:0-1038 GCF_011630105.1 Anneissia japonica
TCAGCCTTTCATTTTCTAAGGAAAACTAGTGAAAATGTGCATTCGGTTGAATAAACACAATATATTGGTGTCTCCCGGCCCGTCCAAATGTTTTAATGACAAGCTTAGGTTTGGAACTTGCTGAGATTTCACAATCCATATCTGGACTTTACATCTTGAAGTCGTTGGCAATCATTATGCCGTGTTCATGCAAAACAGGGATTTGTGATATCTCACTCAGCCTAACTTCCTATTGTCTTAGATATATTTTTGTATTAGAAAAGTAAAACAGCAATGAATTGCGTGCGATTACCAGTAAGCTCAGCGTTATATCGTTTCTCCCTACCGTCTCCTATGCGTCTTTAAGCCTACTGCTGTACTTTTTTTTTAGTTTATTTGTACATTAGCCACACACAAATCTACAGTTGCTTGTTATAGGTTTCCTTGTTTGATGAGCTGACGTTATGCTGAGTAGTAATAGGTAAATAAAGTATGTTACAAATAATAAATATTATGAATGACTTGCAAGATTGTAGGTCTACGACCTGACCTGATGACCAAGTGCACAACAACACTTGGTCGTTGATGATACCAAAAACTTCATTTAGATCATTTATGAAAATTCTACAAACGATGTAAGCCCTTTAATACAGGAAAATTGATGTCAATATGATTTTTCAACATCAAAATAATGTACCACAACACAACCGTGTATTACCTGTATCATCATCATCCTCTCCATCATCATCATTATCATTTATCATCATCATAAACATCGATTGCCATTATCATTCATCATTATCATTCATTCATTTATTCATCATTATCATTATTATGATTGTTCATTCTTCATTATCATCAACATCATCATCATCGTCGTCAGATCGTCATCGTCATCATCATTATTATTATTATTATTATTATTATTATTACTATTATTATTATTATTATTATTATTATTATTATTATTATTATTATTATTATTATTATTATAATCATCATCATCATCATCATCATCATTATCATCATTTCATTATCTTACCATTGGGCATTACTCAT
>NW_022753094.1:0-845 GCF_011630105.1 Anneissia japonica
TTGTTAATAACTTTTTAATTTTTTTGTTATAATTTTTTTTTTTATAACTTTTTATTTTTTTGTTATAACTTTTTATTTTTTTGTTATAACTTTTTATTTTTTTGTTATAAAAGTTTTATAGAGTATTTTATCCTTTTTATTTTTATTAATTTTTATTATTAAAGATGTTTTGTATTTTTATATGAAATTTTTATCTCTTATATCTTATATATTTATTGTGTTTGGCGACCTACTCGATAAAGATTTGAATCTCTTTTTGGGAAGCCTGCCTCCTTTTTGTCTCTTTTTTTGGTGTGTTCTTTGTAATCTGTTGAGGCGAATAAATGAATTCAATAGAATTGAAAATAATAATGTGTTTTATCTGGGGTTTACCATAAATTTAGGCCGAATCATCTTTTCGCGTAGTTTGTATGTATCTCCGTAGTATTTATCTCCATTCTGTATGTCCCTAATTGGGCCAAATTTCTGTAGTAACTATGGAGGTTCTGTAGTACTTGAGAACCCTGTATATGCATTATAGACTATTAGCATGATCTACAGTATGAGAGAGTAGGGTCTAAGGCTATGTTCACACACACGGCGTAAGACTGGCGCGGCTTACGCCAGGCGTAAGCTAATTCACGGATTAAAATTCCAAAGTGTTCACACAAACGGCGTTCATTAAACTAGCAGTAATATAGGCCTATGTGGAATAGTTTTCAGTTTTAAATAATGTACGTGTTAACAGTAGTAAAATTAACAGTGCATCATGAAAACTTATAATTTGTGAATTGTTCGAAGTGAACTTATATGATTATTGTATTTTAAATGAACAATTTTACTTTTGATTTTTCAGCTGGCATTGT
>NW_022753095.1:0-829 GCF_011630105.1 Anneissia japonica
TTATTAGCTGAAGCTTTCTAATTAATGTTAAAGGCAATCTATAAAGAACTCAATTACAGTAATCTTATCTGGATGTACTAGCTTGGCTTTAGCTTGACTTGATGTTACGAAGTTGAAAGAATGCTCTTGGTAATATACCTTTTGGTAATATTACCTCTTGGTAATATGCCTGTTGGTAATATGCCTTTTGGTACATTGCCTCTTGATAATATGCCTGTTGGTGATATGGCTGTTGTTGACAGGGGCAGATCTAGGTTCACATTTGTGGGGGGGGGGGGATCAAGATTCAAGATTCAAGATTTATTTTCATCATACATAGTACATATATACGAGATTTGTTTCTTTGAGTTGATAACAAACAGTGGGTCAGACTTTTTTTCATAAAAAAGATTCTTAGATGGCGGGAAATGAGCTTTCCAGACTTCTGAAGTTTCTTTTATAAATGACTTTTAAGTTCTTCAAAATTCAAGGTTTTCCCCTCTTGAAAATGGTCAGGCAAAATTTCTCATTCTTATTAGGCCTATTTATATGTGTATACGTACATAAAAAAATTGAGTTGCTTATGTGTTCTTTTTTCCATGAATGGATAACCCTTAAGAGGAAAGGGTCCAGGGGTCCTCCCTGGGAAAAATTTGATCACTAGATGGCAGGAAATGAGCTTTACCGACTTTTGAGGTGTCTTTTAATGACTTTTAAGTTCTTTAAATTTTATGGTTTTCCTCTGCTTGAAAACCGTCAGGTAAACTTTTTTTACAGTAAATACTAGCTTAATTTATATACTATATTTTTGTACCATTTATATTTTACTACAGAATATTTATTTTGTGTT
>NW_022753096.1:0-3026 GCF_011630105.1 Anneissia japonica
TCAAACAACTTTTTTCTGTCTTAGAAAAATCAGTTCTACAACATATCAAAAAATTTTTTTCCTCCAGAGCCTGACTTTAAGTCCAAAAATATTTGCTTACGTATGCGTAAAAGCGATTTTTGTGATTTAAAACTCAAGTGAACTGTCACAGGTTAAGAGAGATAAAGTAAACAAACTATGCGGGAAACCTAGGTGCCCTGCTGGACGAAGATGCTGTGCTGTTAACACAATATATTGTATCGTTAGTCTTTCTTACTGCTTTATATGAACAGTCCCTCCCTTATCAATTAAATAAAAGCAATATTCTGTTTTGTTATGTGACCATTAAATATTTACATATCCGTTAACGATTTATAATGAATGCAAGACAATTCCAGCGAATGCAAGTTCGAGTGGATGCATTTAGTGCGAACTATAACACTGAGGGCGAATTTGCAAGTCTTGGCAGACCCGACTACCAGATGGTCGCTAACATGCTAGTCCTAAATTTTAAAACTACTGAACGCATGTTTTATTCTGACACAGTTTTGTCTCCAGTTGGGTTTTTTTTAAAATTTAAATAAGCAAATTATATTTGTAATTGAATTAAGTGGTAATAGTATTTGTAGGATCTAATTTACAATTTACATTTGTAAATGGGAGTAACTGTAATTGTAATTCCTATTCACCATAGAAATTTAAATTATATTTACAAATCTAGGTGTGAGAAGGTGCACAAATAATCAGTGTAGTAGTGTGACAAGACTATCAACAAAAGTAATAATGACATCAATTTTCCCCACTATTCACCATTCTTCTATAGTTCAAAACGAGTAGAAAAATAAAAATTACAAATGACTAAGATATTAAAGATAAATCATTATTTTTATGAAAGTAGGTATGTTTAATTTTAAAATTAAATACGACTACTCCTATACATCCCGTGACCCACCAGGGCTTTTTCCTGGCTCCCAGACAAAGCTTGAGCCTCGACCAAATGCAAATTTATAGCTCAAAATAGCAAATCTTCAAGTAATTCTTACGCAACTTGCACAGGCTGTTGTTTACATAAGTGGATCTTTTTCCCCTTGAACCAGCATTACTTTGAGCGGATGCTGGTTCAAGTGGATCTTTTTCCCTTGAACCAGCATTCGCTCAAAGTATGGTAATGGTTTGGGACTTGCAAAGCGCATACTACATGGTCTCTATGCGCTAAAGTTACACAAAAGAAACAAACCAAAAACTAAATCCTAAAGTCTAACCAAGCGACTTAAAAATAAAAAACATCAAAAACAGGCTATCGCAGGGGAACCAACATCACCGCACCGTTTTCCTGCAATTTAAGGCCACTGGCAAGCAGTGGTTTGCAGCATCATAACTCACAGATGCTCAAGTGATGTTGACATCTAGACTAGCCTATCCTAGAAAAACTAAACGATGGAAGTAAACAAAAAAGGTAAATAACAGAAATGGAAAACTAAAAAGTTTGATAAAGGTAGGTCTTGAGTCTCTCCTTAAAAATGGATACAGGAGACTCGGATTTCAATAGGGAGTGCATTCCATAGCTTGGGAGAAGCGGCTTGAAAGGACCTCTCTCCATATTTAGAAAAAAAAATTTAGAAGTAAATTCCGCTCAAATCCGCTTGAACTGGCATTCTCTCAAAGTGGCATCTGCTTGAATTGACTGGTTCCCATTTATAATACGATATAGGTACGGCATATACACATAAACTATTGGCTGAACAATATATTTACTATAAAAATCGCAATCAGTTGAGTACGGCCAATGTTTGATCGATCTGTTTTATTAAATTTTCGGCATCCTGTATGGTAAATGTTACACTTGTAGACTACTAAAGTTGATCTTGCTAATACAGTAATACTATACTCTAAAAATGGAACTTTTACAGTTTAGTATATTAGGTAAATCACAAGATTAATTTCTCACATTAAATATATATTGCTCTTTCCTGTGTAAAAGCACATAGGTCCCGTCAGTCAAGCCGAAAAATAAGAAAAAGGGAGAAAAATTTCAAAAAGGGAGTACTGTACATCCATGAGTTCAGTGACGACCCAGCAGTGGGTGAACGGAGAGCTCGATTATTTACCACTTGATTTCCACCAACCATGTTGGGGCTGTGGTGGGCATGGCAACTTGGACTTCATATTATGACTATGAACCTTTTATTTTCATTTTATTTTTCTACAGGTATGTTAAACACGATAATTATTAAATAAATTTTTTACTACGCCAACACTCTATGTGTTTTGTTGATAGTTGTGCACCAACAAGCGGGCCACACACTCGCTCATCCGCTCCAGTGGCTCTGATGTGTTGCTGTTCGGAATTAAACTGATTTGTAAAGTATTACCTAGTTGTGTCATTATTGCCGTGGTGGCAGCTAGTATTAACCCACGACCGCCAGTTACCTTCAACAAACAGAAGGCTAAGACATTTCTTACCCTAGTACTATTCAAACTTTTCGATGTTGATGCTAGGCTACCAAAGCTAGGCTTAGCATAACTTTTCGCTACGTCGCCGGACCTGACACAATGAGCGCCTGAGGGACCACTACATGTGAGTAGGCTTAACTCTCGTCTTACCGATATCACTATTACTACTATACTTGCTTACAACCATACTCATACACTACAAGATGGCTACTGTGAGAGCATCAAAACAATGGAAGCTTACTATCAACGAAACTGTAACCTCATTTAATTTAATTTGTTGTATATCTTCTCTCTCGATGGTAACTTCTCACCATTCCTTGCTGAGGACTTCACCTGGAATAAAAGAACTGCCGCTAATCCCAACAGAGGAATTCCAGATGATGACGATACTGTCCCGGCACCCAACAGGATAACATCCATTCAAAAGAATGCCAAATTGGATCTCATGCTTGGCCAAATTGCTAACTTCTGCTCAGTCATCTCTCGAAACAATCAAACAATCTACATCACTCCCCGACATATGGCAGAAAATCAGACAGCATTTTGGATTTCAATCTACTGGCGCTCATTTCCTTAATCTGTCTAACATAAAA
>NW_022753097.1:0-560 GCF_011630105.1 Anneissia japonica
TGAGTATGGACGTGATTGGACCCTGAACATGTGACGTGATTATGGACGTGATGGGACCCAGGACGTGTGACGTGAGTATGGACATGGTGGGACCCTGGAACTGTGACGTGAGTATGGACGTGATGGGACTCTGACGTGAGTATGGACCCAGGACGTGTGACGTGAGTATGGACGTGGTGGGACCCTGGAACTGTGACGTGAGTATGGACGTGATGGGACCCTGGAACTGTGGCGTGAGTATGGACGTGGTGAGATCCGAATCTGTGACGTGATTATAGAATGGGATCCGGACATGTGACGTGACGTAATGGACGTAATAATAGGACCACCCGGGCCTGGCGTGAGTATAGACATAATAGAATTCGGACATGTGAGTATCGACGTAATGGACCCGGACACATACCGGTAAGTATTGACGTAAAGCCTTGTTTTAGGCTCCATTTTTATTATATTTTTGTTAATATATTTTGAGATCAGATCAACAAACTAATGGGAATAACCTCTACCAGGAGAAGTCACCAGTGGCGCCAGGATTTGTCATACGGGTTTATACAGGCATC
>NW_022753098.1:0-635 GCF_011630105.1 Anneissia japonica
AAGCTGCATAGGCAATGTATAAACAGAAAAAATAATAACGCAAAGCGTAAGTTACGTTATTGCCAACATGTATTAGAAATAGTACAACGTTTCGAGTATAGCTCTTCATCAGGTAATGAATGACATGGAAGTAAACAGTCAAATTTATATGAACAATATAACAAAAGACATAAGATAAAGCATGGGCGTGAACACTGTACTGCAAAACAAGTAAATGCTAGATGAAACAGAGAATAAAAGAAGCGCTGAAAAGTGGTAAACATAATAGGGCGGAATAGGCCTATTGATATATCTGAAAAGCGGTAAACATAATAAAACTGAATAGGCCTATAGATATGCCGACGATCTAAACCAACAAAGACGTAGGGGGGAAAATCATAATAACCATAAAAACATATAATATAATAAAATCTGGTGATATATATATACATATATCACCTGTTCTTTTATTCTCTATTTCATTCAGCAGTTACTTGTTTTGCAGTACAGTATTCACGCCCATGCTTTATCTTATGTCTTTTGTTATATTATGGTTATTATACATTTGACTGTTTACTTCCATGTCATTACCTGATATGCTCGAAACGTTGTACTATTTCTAATAAATATTGGCAATAATGTACCTTACGCTTTGC
>NW_022753099.1:0-984 GCF_011630105.1 Anneissia japonica
GAAATACGAATACCCAAGCCGATAGATAAACGATTACCAGCAAGGCCTAACAAAGCGCAATTTACAAAATCGTAACTTAGAAGAAAATTTAGATGTCATCTAGCAGTCAATACATATAAAAGTAAGATCGTTACATGGCTGAAAATCATCAATATTTCGATACATACTGTGTAACTAGAATCAGTGCTAGGCTAAGCCAGCAATGTACAGAACTGATTGCTATTTTACAACATATCTTTCCTATACTTAGCATAGCAGTAGTTTACGATAAAATACTTAATTAAACAAAAGAATATCATGAAATAAATAAGTTTATAACAATAATTAACACTACATATGAGTTATGAATTACAACATACCGGAAAACTTCGGACACAATATCAAACTCTGCAAAATGTTACAATCTGTTTTTCTTCTCTGCCCATAGACACGTCTTGCCTCTCTCGTGGCAGGTTCTCAACTTACTTAGCTTGTTTAAAGACGACGCGCAAGTCGTATTACACAGACGCTAAGATAATTAACACTCCGCGAATATCCAAACAAAGGGACATAAACAGTAAATGAATATCTCTCCCCAAAATAAAATAGACCCTAAATAAAAAAAACGAATTCCAGTCTCTGACATGTTCCCCGCTTTAATCGCTTTACGTCCCGGAAAGCCGATTCAACATGAACAACGGAATAAACTAATGCTGAACAGATCTTGGAAGATGATGAACATTACTATGTTGTCCTCTTCCTTGCCTAGATGATCTTCGTGCCGGTTGGGGTATCTCCAGGTTCTGAAATTGTAACCAAACATTATCTTCATCATCTGAGGAATCATCTGAGGAATCATCTGAGGATTCACTTAACGGGTTATCTGCTACACTTTGAGTATCTTCTGGCACACACTCTTCTTGTTCCACCTCTACATCTCGGGGATCTCTGATTAACCTTCTTCTGTTTACCCATTTAGTAGCACCTCCATCATTAGGTCTAATC
>NW_022753100.1:0-553 GCF_011630105.1 Anneissia japonica
ACGACGATTCAATATCGAAGAAACAAACGAACTATTGGCGTCCTTATCAATTCAATATATAGCAGTTGTGATATGCTACATAATGAAAAATCCATAATTTTTCATTTAAAAATAGATAGTGCCATGAAGCTGATGCTTTTTCTAAAGAAATGCTACTGTTGTTGGTAGTATGTGTCTAATATATCAGCAGCAATCTTGTCATTTTCAATCAATGCTGCCTTCAATGTTGTGAGTTGATTTACATTTTCTTCCTTGTCTGTTCCTCCAACAGACAAGCATTTTTAAAGTGGCTTCCACAATCTGTCTCTGAAACTTTGTAACTACATCGTCAATTTCTGCTTCTGTTATTCCAAGACTCCTAGCAACAGCTTTCCAACCTCTACCCATCATCTCAGATATAACTAATAGATTAGCATCTTGAATGTACCCTGATTAAAACAAAATTAAACAAAAGTTTAAAATAAATAATAAAATATATTGGATAAATAAAAAAAAAAATGGAATGCAAATGTGTTTCCTGTTCCTTTACCCAGTCACCCAGGTAGGGATCGGG
>NW_022753101.1:0-654 GCF_011630105.1 Anneissia japonica
GGCGAGGAGGTCTGTACCTTTGATCTTCGCTCGATGTTACTCCTTCTGTTCTATTTTCTCTATGTGTGAACGTACCTATTAACAAAAACTATCTTGTTTTCCTCCCTTATCATACTATTCATATCCAACAAACTTATCGTCTTGACATCTCTGTCCACTTAAAATAGCTAATAAAAATGCAAGTCTATGAGAAAGCTCTTTAAGTTGCAAATCCTGCAATATCGGTTGTTGTCTCATGAAATCAAAAACAGTATTAATATCCCAAGTAAGATGATATCTGGGTAGGGATGGTCTCAATACAAAGATCCCCTTCATAAAGCGTTTTACTATTGGTAACTGTCCAAACGGTATATTATTACCCTCTAAAGACAAAATGGAAGATAATACACTTCTAGCAGTATTTACTGAGCTGTAGGACAAACCTGAATGATAAATATCAGAAAGGAACTCTAATGCAAAAGATATTGTAGGAGACAAAACACTACAATGTTTTTTCGCACAGAAAGCAAACCATCGTTTTGCCATACCCTGATACTGACATTTAGTTCCTTCCTGCCAGGATGCTAGGATAATATCTATTGCCGGTTCTGTCTCAGTTTGCTGTGTAAGGGATGAATTAGATCCGGCTGGGAGGGCATTATCAACAGCCTCTTG
>NW_022753102.1:0-760 GCF_011630105.1 Anneissia japonica
ACAATTTCAAAATCAATCTTAAATATTGAAATTAAGGATTGTCAATAAAGTTGAAATGTACACGGAAATACAATAAAGTGTGTTATAGCCCTATATTACTTTACACGTAGATATATTAGCCAATGCACTGTTTTGTGTATAGCGTCTTTTTCTATTGAATGACGATAAATGTTAGTGGCAATGTCAGTAATATTTTAATGGAAAGACAGGTTGATGTCTGGCTACTAAGAAATGTTTAATTAAGAATAAATAAGAGCATGCAGTGACTGTACAACCATTTTAAAACATTTAATGTATTATTTTTTAATTTACATCTAAATAGAGAAATCTGAAGACCACATTTAGTACCCATGAGTTCCATGTCTCCCGTAGAGTCTTGCAATGGGGTCTCCTAGAAACTGGCAGGAAGAACTCCAGCATATTTTTCCCCGAAATAAACCATCTCCCGCAAATTCATGATGATATTTGCATGCTTTAACAAGTTTTGAAACTGTAATGTCAAATGTCTGCGCAGCAGTTACCAATCATTAATGGTTTCACCATGCACAGCAAAATTTGGTTGTGATAAGAAAATTCATTTAAACAGATCTCCCGGATGTGGATTCTTCCAAATTGGGACTTGAATTCGACACCAAAAGACCACCATGCACAGGACTACAGGGAAATAGTTTTAGCATTAATAATAATAATAACATCATCTTACAGTAACTGTAGGCCCTACACCCATTCACACATCTTACATTTACTATATCATTTCTTA
>NW_022753103.1:0-997 GCF_011630105.1 Anneissia japonica
TGTTGAAGCTCAGTTAAAAATAAGCCCATTGAAATAGTGCTCAAGGTTAAATGTGATGAGAAGTGCTGACTATGGGTTATACAGTATTAAATTATATATTGTTAGTCTCAAAAGTGCTGCTGTTATTTACTTTATATTGTTACATTTGACTTTATTCTTGAAGCTACATCTGGATATGGCACTAAACATGCCAGATTAAGTAAAGATTCAGTGAAAGACTTTGATTGCTGTAATCTCACTCTACAACCGTGTGCAAATCCTGTGGTGACGTAAGTAATAAGATAAGTATAATACATAAGGCTAATTCAAGTTAGAAGGCTTAAACCAGTCAGCTTCCTATCCTGGTAACAGTTAAAAGTCCTTGATACGATCGGAGCTTCCATGAAAGTGATACAGTATTGCCCATGCCAAAGATAACAAAAAAACAAACGCTAAAACAAAATTTATTCAGCGATTTTCTTATGTAAAACATATGTATTATACTACACTATTAAATTAATACAAGTACGATCATTCTTTCCTAGGTAGTAAAAAATTGCTGATGCTGCCGACTTCGGAGAATTTAAGGTCGGCAAATTTTTGCCGACCCAATTTTTCCAAATTTCATGGGCTGCCCACGTATAGCAAATGCTTCTTTAAACAATAGTATAGACCAATTTTGTGAACTGTCAATAATGTTAGTATTAGAAAATATTAAACTAATTTATTACTTACATTACAGGCTACATTACAATTATAACTGTAATAATACAGTTGATAAATTAAAATTCAATTTAATTAAACTGTTTTTGCATTCGATTTGTTTTGAAGTCGAGGGATAACCCTACTCTGCTGTTTGCATTTGGATTTGAGTAAATGTCTAAACAACAAATTATAGTATTTTGGGCATTCATGGTCAGTCGGTTTGTGGATACATACTGTGGATACATTCCGTGAAAAGTTCAGCATTGCACATAGTAGTAACATGAAGATTTAACTGAAATTGCATCATTTAAAT
>NW_022753104.1:0-1085 GCF_011630105.1 Anneissia japonica
TCCACCATATTTCGAGTACTTTTCAGAAAAACTTCAAACTTTCAATGGAATAGTGTTTGTTTCAGCCTATCTCACTTTGCCTAACCCTAACCCTAACCCTAACCCTAGCTCTAACTCTAACCCTAACCCTAACTCTAACCCTAAAACTAACCCTAACCCTAACCCTAACCTAACAAAAAAAAATTACATTTTTGACTCAACTTTTTAACATTGTCACTTTTTGCACAAAAGAGCTTATCTCGCCGAGTTGAGCACTTAGTGCAAATTTTTAACTTTCCGCATGTTTCGAGTACTTTTCCGAAAAACTTCAAACTTTCAATGGAATAGTGTTTGTTTCAGCCTATCTCCCTTTGCCTAACCCTAACCCTAACCCTAACCCTAATCCTAACCCTAACCCTAACCATAACTTAGTGCAAATTTTTGACTTTCCGCCATATTTCGAGTACTTTTCCGAAAAACTTCAAACTTTCAATGGAATAGAGTTTGTTTCAGCCTATCTCACTTTGCCTAACCCCAACCCTAACCCAGGACCACAATGAAAAACATTTCTTTAAAATGATTGTGTCATCCTGGCTAAAGATATTAGTAAATAAATAAAAAAAAAAAAAAATAAAAATAAATAAAAAAAACCCTAACTCTAACGCTAACGCTAACCCTAACCCTAACCCCAACCCTAACTCTAACCATAACCCTAACCCTAACTCCTTCCCTAATACTAACCCTAACCCTAACCCTAACCCTAACCTAACAAAAAAAATTACATTTTTGACTCAACTTTTTAACATTGTCACTTTTTGCACAAAAGTGCTTATCTCGCCGAGTTGAGCACTTAGTGCAAATTTTTCCGAAAAACTTCAAACTTTCAATGGAATAGTGTTTGTTTCAGGCTATCTCACTTTGCCTAACAAAAAAAATTATATTTTGACTCAACTTTTTAACATTGTCACTTTTTGCAGAAAATTGCTTATCTCGCCGAGTTGAGCACTTAGTGCAAATTTTTGACTTTCCGCCATATTTCGTGTACTTTTCCGAAAAACTTCAAACTTTCAATGGAATAGAGTTTGTTTCAGCCTATCTCACTTTGC
>NW_022753105.1:0-714 GCF_011630105.1 Anneissia japonica
TATTAGAAGATGCAGATTCCACGTTTGCTTCGATAAATAAAATATAGAAAGACAGCAATAAAAAAACAGCTATGAGTTGTAAACATACTAGAAACAATATAATTTATTAAATCACAAACATTTTTCAAACACTCCTGTGTTCTTCCACAGTGTGGGGACAACTGACAAAAAATACAAAGTAAAGCAAGTATAAGGAAATGGTATTGGTTACAAATTAAAATAACAATAGAACCAAATTAAAGGCGACATATAAAGATACTTAATATGGAATAAACAATGTAGATAAAAGCTGAATAAGGGCCTGGGAACCAAGAGGAAAATTAAGCAAACATAAATGAATAGTCTGATAAGTAATCTAAGTCTTTATTTAAACCGTTGATATGAGAATTAGATCTAAGAATCCATTTCAATTCTTCTTTGCGTCTGTGTGAGAGAGATGAAAAGTTATTAGCGATCAAAATAAATCTTATGTCATTAATACTATGGTTAGGTAGATTGAAGCTACAGCTCATTTATTTGTGTTTATGATTTACGTCGTGTTATTCATAAACGGAAATTTGCTTGTAACTGTGAGTTTTAGACATCTATTTTTTCTAGCCTAGCTGGTGCTTCTCTCACTACAACAATGTCTAAAGAATCTCCCGCCACGAGGCAGTCAACACAGGTGGCTAAACAAATAGCTACTGAACTCTCGTCTAGCTTGGAATTCAAGGA
>NW_022753106.1:0-970 GCF_011630105.1 Anneissia japonica
CATTTCTGGATCCGCCCCTGATTACAACATCATAAAAATAATAATAATAATAATAATAATAATAATAATAATAATAATAACAATAACAACAACAACAACATACAATCCTCATTTACTATACCCACCCCACCTCACTCCCCATATAGAAAATAATACGACATAGGGCTCATCTTATTTATAATATAGGCCACACACGTGTGTTTGAAACTAAATATAAGCATTTTCATCATGGTTTTATTTATTACAAACATATTCTTCCTTCCTTTAGGTTAAAACGATCCATCTTAAATTTGTCTTCCTTGATTTTGGGACTATTATGTGTTTAAATAACTTAAAAGGATAAAACTAAAAAAAGCCCTAAAAAACGCGCGCCAAGCGCGCAAAATATTTTTGTGTTTTTAATTCTAATTTTGTCGGAATTGATGAAAACTCCCTAAAATGTGCAATTTATAGAAGAAATTGGCCTACCGTAACAAGAAATGCGCGCAAAGAATTTGAGAATTTTAGGCACTTTCAGAGGATGCACTTGTCAAGGGGTGGGGAAAGATTTTCCAAAGATGGATGTTTTCCCCTTGTCCCCCGATGTTTTTAATTCTAATTTCGTTGGAATTGATCAAAACTCCCTAAAATGTGTATTTTTTAGAGGAAATTGGGCCATGTTAACAATAAATGCGGGCGAAATTTTAAGTTTTTAGGCACTTTCAGTGGTTACACCATCGGGCAGCATAGATCAAAGGAGTTATGACAGTTTTTTGAAGTGGAGAAGGGGTTGCAGGGTGTTGTGAGTCTGGTCATTATGATATCTTCCTTTTTATTCTTGTCTTTATTTTTCCTCTTCTCTTTTTCTTTCCTTTTCTTTTCCACTTCTTTCTATTTCCCTCCCTCTCCCCTCTTTCTTTTCTCTTATTACCCAGCCCGGTACGACGGCTTGGTCAGCCCGGTAAAAACCGTCAGGGGAGGGCAGTTTCCC
>NW_022753107.1:0-534 GCF_011630105.1 Anneissia japonica
ATTGTTGATTTGATGCTCATAAAAAAAAAATCATCTTAAACAGCCAGAAATCATTCAAATAGAGCGACGGCAGACTGATTGAAGACTGTGTACACTTATACCCGATTCACACGTGAAGTTAAATTTAACAAAAAGTAACAAATTGTAACCGAGCGATCTCCCGAGTTATTCCTACCGATATAAAAAGCATTCACACGCGTCTGTAAGGTAATGCCAAGGTTGTGTAAAATTTATTCAGTGTTTATTCAATGAACCATTTTTCCCCTACTGCGATATAGGTCTAGCCTAGGCCTAGTTGAGAACCCCTGTCACAGATGGACTGTTGAACTCACCATCACAGTAAACATTCGAAGCAATCAATACCCTTAACAACTGCTGTACTACTACCTACTAAACTAGGCATAACTTCCAACGTTTCTGTCGACTCTTGTAATACTAGTAATAGTACTAACACCATCCCGACGTTCATTTTATCTTTTATCTTTATCTTTTATTTCAACTAACCAATTCGCAGCATATAAGCTGAATTACATG
>NW_022753108.1:0-185 GCF_011630105.1 Anneissia japonica
TTTCGAGTACTTTTCCGAAAAACTTCAAACTTTCAATGGAATAGTGTTTGTTTCAGTCTATCTCATCGTGCCTAGCAAAAAAAAGTACATTTTGACTCAACTTTTTAACATTGTCACTTTTTGCACAAAAGTGCTTATTTCGCCGAGTTGAGCACTTAGTGCAAATTTTTGACTTTCCGCCATAT
>NW_022753108.1:313-544 GCF_011630105.1 Anneissia japonica
TGTCACTTTTTGCAGAAAAGTGCTTATCTCGCGAGTTGAGCACTTAGTGCAAATTTTTGACTTTCCGCCATATTTCGAGTACTTTTCCGAAAAACTTCAAACTTTCAATGGAATAGTGTTTGTTTCAGTCTATCTCTCTTTGCCTAACAAAAAAAATTAAATTTTTACTCAACTTTTTAACATTGTCACTTTTTGCACAAAAGTGCTTATCTCGCCGAGTTGAGCACTTAG
>NW_022753109.1:0-1372 GCF_011630105.1 Anneissia japonica
GTTCTACACCACTTCTGCCAACGTGCTTTTCGTCTCCACCACCAATTCTTAAAGTTCATCATTTTACCAGGGTTATTGGATTTTGTTGAAATTAGTTTTACCAGGGCTTTTTCTGCTTCTTCAGCGTGAATGTTTGTAACAGCATTATAGGCATCAACCATAACTTGCTGAAATTTCATTTTGTCTTTTTCAGAGGTGAAGTAAACCTTGTGTCGATTTTAATGACATTAAAAACTGTTTTGTTTTTAATGTCATTTCCTTTGGCTTTACAAAGACCTGACCATAAAGCCCCTCCCTCATCTCCAACATAGGCGTGGGCGTCTAGACCTCTACCCTGAAATTCATTGGGGTCAAGGTTATATTCATGAGCAACAGAAAGTAAAATTTGGTTTACAGCTTTATCAAGCGTTCTCACCAGCCTCTCCACATTTTCTGCATTTTCCCCTGGTTTTAGAACAAAACTACTTATAAGTTTAACATTCCGACGTAAAACGGGATTATATGTTGTCAATTCAATTTCCGTGTAATCTTTTGCAAGACTTTCACACCCATCCAGGCTGACAGGTTCATTAATCAGACCAAGAGTAATGAGAGCTGCCATATGAATTTTTTTTTCACTAGAAAAGAATGACACAGTTCTCACCAACTTCCATGATTAAATTTGCATCCAACTCCCGCTTACTGAAGTCTTCTTTAAGAAGGCGTATTGCCTCGATATCTGAACCATCTGGTCTGCATTTTTCATTTACCTTACTTCGAAGATAACAGAGATGCTGTGCGTCACTAAATTTCAATGCCACATCTTCCAGAGAATTTCTATCACTCTGACCATCAAGTAAAACCTGTCGAACTTTTTCTAACTGAATTTGACCAGTTGTTATTGTTGGTCTTTGTTTAATGATGCTTTCAACTTCCTCTGTATTGGGCCTTTTCTCACAAACTTTTGGAGAACAAGAATGTTCACCAATATAGTACACGGTCAGCTTTTTATGACACCGGTCGTTTTCGACATACTTTCTAGCATAGCATCTGATTTTGATAGCCTTTTGGTTACAGTGTTTACATTCCTTTTTCCGGTTAAAATCAACTTTATTATTAATTTTATTGATCCTTCTGAATGCACATTGAATATTAGTACATTCAAATGAACCCCACACATCTGCAATGTCCTTCGTCCTCCCTTACAAAAATCTCGTCTGGGACAGGTTTGTGAACGATTCCAATTCCACGCATCATAGCTACCTGTAAGAGGTTCGTTTTCATTGTAGGCAACTTCATACCTCAAATTTCCATTAGGTGTATCAGGAACCTTGTTTACTTGTTCTGCCTCCAACTTTTCAATCTCGTTTTGGTTTACGTAAGTTCTTGAGCC
>NW_022753110.1:0-819 GCF_011630105.1 Anneissia japonica
TTTCCGATCATACAAAAATCTCCAGACATTATATATTTTTCGCCAAAAAGTGGGGGGGGGGCGGGCCCCCCGCTTCCGCCGGCCATGTATAATTGCACTGTCTACTTAGCCCTAGGCCTAGTCATATTACTCTTCATCGTTCCCCGCTATACACAGTACATCAGTAGGCTAGCCCCGACCCCCCCCCGCCACGCTACAGTACAGACGTTTGCTAGGCAACAGAATCTGATTGCACCTTTCTTCTCAGGTGTTCATGTAAATTTGCATATTGTTAGCTAACCAGCTGAGCGTATATCTTTGTGAAAATGAGTACCGCAGCGTACTCATTTTCACAAAGCATTTGCATCCCCTCTTGGTGGAAAGAGGGAACTTCGAAATAATTGTCTCCATATCTTCGCTAATTAATCACCGTAATTTAGCTTACACTTATGCATGGAGGAGCACTTAAAATGTACAATAATCATTTCACTACCCGACAAACCCCGAACTTTATTCATGTATTACATAAATAGTTTCATCTTGCTGTACTCCAACATCACTGGCGCATGGTAACAACCAACTGGCAGACCATTGCCGGTCACACATTACTCTCCATAACGCAGCCCCCCTAGTTCTGTGTCCTCTGGGTATGTGTGCTGGCATAGATTAGTGTAGTTAGAATTAAGTTTTACGAGTGAGCAGTAGTATTAATAAATAGTGTGTTTTATATTGGATTCCATATATTTTGTTGCTTGCTGTTTCATTTTGTTTGTAGCTGAAAAGAACCTGGGTGGAGATTATTATTATTATTATTATTATTATTATTATTATTATTATTAT
>NW_022753111.1:0-1787 GCF_011630105.1 Anneissia japonica
CTTCACATCCAACAGCAAGCACTCGCCACTTACAGGATGAGAATGATGCTTTATAAACTAAGTCTCTTTATGAGGCTTAGGGAGTGGAATTTTTACTCGTGAGAAAAAAGTCCTGTTGTGAACTCAGGACCCTGGGATTAGAAGCAAGCATCTTAACCGATGAGCTCCACTCCACTATATACTATCCATTTTAAACTAAACAAAAAGAAAGGCCTCCCTCGAATAATATTAATGCCTCCCTCGAATAAACGCCCCTTCAAAACCCCTCCTCAGCAATAAACGCTCCGGACGTTTATTGGATTCGAATAAATACAGTCTATATATTGAATTGCATAAATGAACACAAAACAAAATAATTGAGAACAGTTATAACAAGAATCATTTGTAAAATAATTATTCTTTGCTTACCTCTGAATATGATGATGACTACTAATATAATATACATAATTCCATATCAGTAAAAATCTACACTTAATAGGGCTATAAAGAACATCGACTTGGTAACAGTTTTTTTTTTCCAAATGCCTGAGGCATGCTTAGTTTCCGTAATTTATCCAATCTAAATTATTTCCTGATTATTTGTTTTGCTTTCATAAAGCTCGGTTTTGTATTTTTAGCATTTTAAATAAAAGAACCGCAATCCTAATTGTTGAAATTATATCTATTTTTTTTATAATACCTTATAATTACTGAATTATATTAAATAATAAAGCGTTTTTTGATAAATTTAATTTTAATGAATTTAAACAATATTTTTTTTAAATTCTCTATAATTGAAATAATTTTTTTTTAAATTATTAGATTTTAAGGTCGCAATTACTTTAAATTCCCTTCCCTTAACAACGAAACCATTCATTACCTAAAATTGTTAGAAGTTTCTGAATGAAATTTCTATATATTTATGCTTTAGTTAAGTATATAACCTTGTGCAGTGTTTTAATTATTTGACTTTTTAAATTTTATTCAATGTTTTATTTCCAATATTTGAATGTGTTTATATATGTATAGGACTACGTTTCCTTGTTTGAAGGGTTTAAAAAAAAAAAAAATTAAATTAAATTTTTTATAAATAAATTTTTATAATCTAAATTTTTAATTATTTATTGTGCAGCATTCTTTCAATTGTTAAGTGTAATTAATGTAATTTAATTAATTGGTAAGATTTGCTATTTTTAGTGGTTACTTTCTGTCTTGAGGACCCCAATGGAAATAAGTTTACTCGTAAACTTTCTTGCGTATATTCCTCTCAGTTCATTCAGTTGATATTGTTCTTTGTACTTTTTATCTGTTTCTGTGCTTTTGTAATGTTTTGTTTTTATCTCTCTGAATGATCTGAATAAATTGAAATGAAATGAAATTCCATAGAATCGCTCACCGATATCGGCGACAGTCGCCGGGAAGGTTGAACCCATTTAAAATTTGCCGATTGCCTTGCAGACCAATCGGAGTGCCTTTCCGATTGCGCCAGGGCATCTAGCAGTGCACGTGGATTCGTCTGCCACGCAATCGGCAAAGTTGAGCCAGGGTCAAACTTCCCGACAACTGTCGGCGACTTTCGCCAACAGGGCGATAAACCGAGCCGTTGCGTCAGTGTGCATCAAAATCAAAGCTAATACAAAACTAGCTTGTAATTCTAAAGAGTAATTCATTATTAATTGAAACAAAAATAAAATGTGTTTATACAGTAGGCCTACTGTACTGTATGTCCTTCGAACCGTAGCGTGCTATACACTGGACATGCTGAATGGTTGTTTTTTGTCACACTACGTGACCCCCTTCAGGGGCGG
>NW_022753112.1:0-1104 GCF_011630105.1 Anneissia japonica
ACATGGTCGTAATTATCGTTGTTTTACAAAATTGTGCAATTTTTCTGGATTTTAGCGTTGGTCGCTAATGAACAATCAGCGTTTGTTCTTGTATTCTGTGAAATATTGGCCTGACAACTTTTTCCTATTTTTAAAAATTTTCGATTGAAAACAGCCAATATTTTGGCTTTACTAGGCGTTCTTGACAACTCCACGGGCTCATACGCGCAATTTTACGCGTTGTTTATACATGCGCTAGGCCTAGATTGAGGCCTAGATTATATTGGGGTTTTTTTTATAGGCTTTGCTGCATTAATGTTGTTAAATGTTAAAAGTATAATTGTATAATATATATATTATTTTTATTCAGCTAATATATGATAAATACAGGCATGCATTGAATACAATTTTATATTTTTGATGGCAATTATTAGGATGGCTCTAAAATAAAGAAAATTTAAAATATAAATAAATATAAACAATGATCCAATATTCATCTGTGAAAATAGCCAGTATCATTTACATTCATCATTCTTCTTACACCTCAGTTTACAAATAGACACAAAAATTATGTTCTACATGTTATATTTTTAATGAACAAAATAAACCTTTAAAAAATACAAGAATCCAAATTAAACCGAAAGGTCCACTGATTAATCTCAGATACAGATAGAAAAATACATACTCAAAGTTTAGTGATTCAATACATTGATATTAATTATGTCATCATCAGGAATCCAAATTAAAGGTATGCAATCAGGTTAATACTGACAGCTATTTTTGTACAAATTGTTATTGCACTTTATAAGTAGAAAATTCAATATATTCGCACTATATTATAGTACTGCACAACAAAATATGTTATTGCGCTTTGTGTTAATATGTGCAGTAATTAGTGTGTATTTTTTTCATAAAAAGGGTATGGGGTTTTAAACAATCTGTTCTCAATAGTAAGTTGATTCAGATAAAATATAAATTTCCTATCATCTGAAAGCCCCAGGTCTCTTAAAAAATACAAACAAGAATGCTAAACAAAACTGTCTGTAACAGCAGGGATGCGAGAGACAAAATGACGAGTTCATCTGTTTCCATGTAGCTTGCATATCGATTAAAACCGGATAGATG
>NW_022753113.1:0-4006 GCF_011630105.1 Anneissia japonica
CGGGAAGAGTAACCTCCCATCGCTCGGGGCCCAGTCCTCTCGATTTCAGCGCCAGAGTTACGGCTTTCCAAATAACTCCATTATACCGTTCCACCTGCCCGTTTCCCTGTGGGTTGTAACCCGTCGTTCGACTAGTTGCTATGCCGTGCTCTAATAGGAATTGTTTTAGCCCGGCCGACATGAAACACGGCCCTCTGTCTGAATGTATGTACGAAGGTCTCCCAAACATAGCGAAGAGGTCAGAGAGACATTTTACGACAGTGCCCGAGGTCATATCCGAGCACGGAAACGCGAAAGGGAACCTTGAATATTCATCAACAACGGTGAATATGTATCTGTTGTCTGTTTCGGTCGGTAGGGGCCCTTTGAAGTCGATGTTTAGTCTCTCGAAGGGGGAAGTAGCCTTGATCAGTCTGCCAGAAGCCGCGCCATAGAATCTGGGTTTTAGTTCAGCACAAACAGGGCATGAAGCATTCATTTGTTTAATATCTTCAACAGAATAGGGAAGATTTTGTCTGCGTACGAAATGTGCCATCCTGGTTACCCCTGGGTGGCACAGAGACACATGGAGGTCTTGCAAAGCCTGACTGATTGTTGCCGAACTGTAGACCCGGGAGAAGGTATCTGCAGCAGGGTTTTCCTTCCCGGGCCGGTAAACAATGTCGTACCTGTAGCAGGCTAGGTCTATCCGCCATCTCATAATTTTTTCATTCTTAATTTTCCCGTTATTTTTCCCATCAAACATGAAAGCCACGGATCGTTGGTCCGTAACGAGCGTGAAGTGGTTTCCCAGTAAATAATGTCTCCATTTACGCAGCGCTTCGACGATGGCGTACGCCTCCTTCTCTATTGCCGAGTGTCTCTGCTCGCTTCTAGAGAGAGTTCTCGAGAAGAAAGCGACCGGCCGCCCAGACTGATTAAGTGTAGCAGCTATGGCGTGATTTGAAGCGTCGGTCTCCACCACGAAGGGCACCGAGCTGTCGATCGATAAAACCACGGACTTACTGATATCATCCTTGAGATCGTGGAAAGCTCTTACGACAGCGGCATCTGGTGGAAAGTTTTTGCAATGCACTAGGGGATGTATTTTCTCGGAGTATTGCGAAATCCATCTTGCATAGTAAGCGAACATCCCGATCACCCGGCGCATTGTTTGCAAGTCCTGAGGTGGTGGAAGCTCACGGAGCGGGCGCAATCGCTCAGGATCAGGCTTAATTGTGCCGTCGGCTATTGTGTAGCCGAGAAGGTCAATTGACCTTGCCGAGAATACGCATTTCTCGTAGTTGAGAGTCAGATTATATTTTCCAGCAATGCTCAAGAATCTGTCCAGATTCCTATCATGTTCCCTCTGATCCCTACCGCACACTGTGACATTATCCACGTAAACAAAAGTGTCTTCGAGGTTTTCATCTGAGATGATGTCGTCCATAACCCGTTGGAAGCAAGCTACTCCATTCGTGACACCGAATGGTATCCTTCTGAACTGGTAGAGGCGCCGCCCTGCCTGGAATGCAGTGTACGGTTTGTCTTCCTCTCGGATGGGAATTTGATGATAGGCGCTTCGCAAGTCGATGGTACTGAATACCTTATAATTGGCCACGCGTTCGACCATCTCATCTATGCGCGGCAGGGGGTAGGCGTCGAGTTGGGTGAAGCGATTGACCGTTTGGGAATAATCGACAACCATCCGTTTCTTATGGTTCTGACTGCTGGTTACTAACACCTGTGCGCGCCATGGCGAATCGCTCGGTTCTATAATTCCCTCCTCCAGTAATCGCTTGGTTTCCGAAGTGATGAAATTCATGTCAGCAGTGGTATATCGCCGCGATTTGATCGCTATCGGTTTGCAGACCGGCGACAAGTTAGCGAACAGCTGGGGGGACGTCACCTCCGCGGTGGTCAACGCATTTAAAATTAGACGAGGCTTGCTTCCTCCAAAGGGTATTTCGACGCTCGTGTGCTGCTTGAGGACATTATGACCCAGAATTACGTCTGCGCACAAATCACGAAGCACCAGCACCTTTACATCCCGATGCGTGTACCCTTTTACGTCCAATTCAACATTGCAGTACCCTCGTACGCGGGATTGTAGTGAGGTGGCGGCCATGCATACCGTATTGTCAGTCGGGTGGATTACCCATTTCCTGCCCTTCACTAGCGAGCTGTTGACGAAACTTTCAGAGCTACCGGTATCAATCAGTGCCTCAGCCATATGCCCGTTAATTCGCACGTTGATGATAGCCTTGGATAGATTCCCCGGGGAGGCTGCAGTCAATTTATTTTGCGAGTAGAGAGCCGCAGAAGTGGGTTTATTCCTCCTTAGAGTAGATTTACATACCCTGGCATAATGCCCTTTCTTGTCGCAATTCATGCATGTGGCATCTCTGGCGGGACATTTTTGACGAGGATGCCTTTTGTACCCACAAAAGAAGCATTTACCGACCGGAGCAGTTGCTGAGGAGTTTGACGAGGTCTGGGTATCCGGCTCCTCGGGTGTTTCTCCATCCCTCATGTCTGGCTGTGTCTGTGCCAGTGGGGTTCCTTGGGTTCCCATCGTAGCAGCGTTCATGAGCAGCATCGGTGTCCCAAATGACTCAGATTGCTGCTGAGCCGTATCCATCGCTCGAGCCTGATCGACTACCTTGTCAAGAGTGGGTTGCGCTTTCTCTAGCTTGGATAAATGCCTCCCGGGTCGCTTCATTTCGGTGTTCCTCGGCGTTTACGGCCCGGAAGCTGCCGTCTTTTCCCAGCTGTTTCAGAGCTTGCAGGAACTGATCGATTGTCTCCCCGGCTGCTTGCTTGCGTGTGTTGAGAAGATGTCGTATGTATACCTCGTTCTTGCGCTTCACGTAGAGCGCCTGCAGCACGTCGATCGCTGCTTCGTAGGTGTCACACTCCGAGAAGAGCCTGTATACGCTGGGCGAGACATGATTCACAAGGGCGGCCAAGAGCCTGTATACGCTGGGCGAGACATGATTCACAAGGGCGGCCAATTTGTCGGCTCCCTCTTCGATGATGGTCAGATAGTGTGAGAAGGAACGGAACCAATGCGACCATTTCATTTCTGAGTCAGTCGCGTTTGGGTCTGCGTCGAACCTCTCTGGTTTGTAGATCTTGTCCATCGTTGGTTGAGAGAGCCGAGAAAACCAAATGGAATAAATTGAAATGAAAACGAGAGAAGAACCTTCAGAGTGTAGGCTTTATTCCATTTGATTGAAGCCGCTTCTACGGGCACATCAGGGGATACAGGTGCAGCAAGGAGTACATAAGCAGTAAGGTATACACGTGCAACTAATCACCGCAAAATAAATCAGTATAAGCCCGGAGTCCGATATACTCTCAATTCTCACCATTCAACGAGCACCAAGTCCGGAGTCCGATATACTCTCAATTCTCACCATTCAACGAGCACCAAGTGAACCGCCGCCGTAAACGACAATGCCCCTGGGACAATCCCCCCGACCGAGCCGAACCTCAGCTTTATCTATTCCGTGCTCGAGCCGTGCAACATGTGATCACACGTCACGACCTTCAATTCACCACATTCTCCCCGTCTTTAAAATGTAACTAGAGGCCCAACTAACGCACCATGATTACTTCAGCGCTACAGGAGTATACATTTCAAGCAACGCGAACTATCTAAACTACAGAAGCATACATGCCAAGCAGTGAGGATTATTTTGAGTTGTAGGAGCATGGTAATGAGCATCGATATATTATGTAACGAGCATATAGGAGCATGAGCATCGAGGATGCCGATAATCCCCTTTACAGATTGAGTCGGCGAGGGGGTTTTATCCGTCGACCTCTCCGGGAGTAAATGGCGGTTTCACTTGAGGGAGGCTTCCGATCCTCTTGGTGAGCCTCGACTCGTGCCGGGGATGACTCCTCGATCGCTCTCGGGTGGAACGCGGCAGCTCCGTCGCCACCATTCTCGGGTGGAGTTCCTGGGGGGGGAACACCTGGGGAGGGGATGTCAGAGGGAGGAGTGCCAGATGGTGGTGTA
>NW_022753114.1:0-609 GCF_011630105.1 Anneissia japonica
CCCGCATTCAAAAAGCTGGATACGGGCCTGTTACCATTTATACTATACAATGGACACCGTTTTGGTTCTTTAATGTTTTTTATCCTTTATCTTATTAACAATAAAGAGATGACGCCGAATTTTTATTCCATTGTGATGAAAAACGGAAATTGTACCGTTACAAACCAATACAACAGTAAAGCCCATAAAAGATAGTATTAAGACGCTAATTTTATTCTAAAATGCAGACATTAATTTTCAACCAATGTTGAACAAAGTTCTGATTTTGTATTAATTAAGTCCAATTGGTTAAGAGTAAATGAGTTGGCAGTGTAGCTACTTTATTCAATTACCTTAGCCTTACTACCATATAGAGAGGAAGGATTAATGATAGGCTAAAAGACTACGTCTGCTGGGGTAGAATCTAAAGGAACGTTAAATTTAGATTTATTACATTTTTTGAAGTATTAAATAGATCGGCTTTTTTAGCGTCTAAAATCAAGGTCAAAGACTCAATCCACTGTAGTTAAGATTTTAAGCAGCATATGCATACATTACGCCCTGTCACTGTGATGTTTTTCGCAACGTTTGCCACTGTTACAACAGTAATGTCCAAAAAATGTGGTTTTG
>NW_022753115.1:0-760 GCF_011630105.1 Anneissia japonica
TGTATACATATATATATATATTTATACATATATATATATTTATACATATATACATACATATATATTGATATATATATATATACATATAGGTATATATATATACATATGTTTATGTGTGTGTATATATATATAAGTGTACATTATATATAAGTATATATGAATATAAGTGTATATATAAGTATATATATAGGCCTATATAAGTATATATGTAAGTATGTGTATATATGTATATATATATGTATATAAATATATATACGTATATATAAGTATGTATATGTATATATATAAGTATGTATATATATAATATATATGTATGTATATATAGGCCTATATAAGTATATATGTAAGTATGTGTATATATGTATATATATAAGTATGTATATATATATATGTATATATATATATGTGTATGTATATATATATGTATATATATAAGTATGTATATGTGTGTATATATAAGTATGTATATTATGTATATATATACGTATATATGTCTATATATTATGTATATATATGTATATATATATGTCTATATATATAAGTATGTATATATGCATATGTATGTATATATACATAAGTATGTATATATGTTATAATGCATATATGATATGTATGTATATATATAATATATATATATATATCTACATTATAACATATATACATACTTATATATACATATATAAGTATATATATATATATATGTATTTATAAAAGTATGTATATATGTTATAATGCATAACATATATATATATATATATAT
>NW_022753116.1:0-1260 GCF_011630105.1 Anneissia japonica
TTTAACAGAATGTGAAGGAAATATAGTGCATGAATTAAAGGAAAGTGAAGAAATATTAATTTTGGTTCGAAGGTGTTTAGTACAGAAAATTATGAATTCAGTTTTAGTATGATTAAGTCGTAGCATGTTATGAGAAAGCCAAGATGATATTTTACAAAGACAATCTTCAAATCGGGCAATAATCTCATGAGATTCCGAGGGACTAAAATCAATATAAATTTGTAAATCATCAGCATATAAATGATATTGTAAATTAAGGTTTTTTATTAAATCAGTAAGGGGAGATATATACAGAGAAAAGAGAAGGGAACCCAGAATGGATCCCTGTGGAACACCGCATTCAAGATATTTTGGGGCAGACTTAATGTTATTTATCTCTACAAACTGGGTCCGTTCATCTAAATAGGACTTAAACCAACTAAGAGCAGTGTCAGAAACCTGTCTCTTATACACATCTTTTGGTGATCAACTGTGTCAAATGCTGACGAAAGATCTAACATTACAAGGGCAACAGCACGCTTGCGATCAAAAGCAAAGACAATGTCATTATGAATCTTAGTGAGTGCCGTTTCGGTACTATGACCTGTAAGCGGATTGAAATGGATTGAGAAGTTCAAAATTATATAGGTAAGATAAAAATTGATTTGCAACAATTTTCTCAAGGAGCTTGCCAATGAGTGAAAGATTGGATATAGGTCGGAAGTTTTCAAAAAAGTTACTGTCCAGAGATTGTTTTTTCAAAATAGGTTTAATAACAGCAGATTTAAACACTGAAGGAAAACATCCTGAAGAGAGTGATTTGTTAACTAAAAAGGTAAGAGGTTCAATAAGGGAGTTAACACATATTTTAAAGATACTGGTGGGAAGCGGATCTGACGAGATCATCAGCATAAAGTAGGCAAGATAACCTTGAATTATTTAAGATCACATGATAACACGAGCTATTGAAAATAGCTTGAAGATCGCTTATAATTAAAGTGAATAGTACTAACAACCTACCCGAAACACCTCGCTTACTTAATTTATAAAACAATGCGATACGCCATATAGTGTCGAATGCTGCTGAGAAATCGACAAAACAAACAAAAAAAATATGTTTTGTAACACTTATTTACTTATGATCACTAGAATTGCGAACACTTTTTAAAACCAAAAGCATTTTTTTTTCTTTTTTAATTAGCTTGTTCGAATCTGGAAAAAAAGTTAACCGCTTACACAAAATAAGGTAAAAACGGTTACTTAAACAATTACTGATTGCGA
>NW_022753117.1:0-1869 GCF_011630105.1 Anneissia japonica
GACTGGGGGGCTAAGTATTTGTGGGTGTAACTACAGTGTGCAGCGTTATCTGAGGGCCAAAAGGCCAAGCCGGGGGTGGGTATGGGAGGGGGGGTGTCCCCTCCTCTAAAAACAAGATTTAAAAAAAAAATTGGGATTTCTAGATGGCAGGAAATGGCTGGGATGGGAAAACTAGGCCTATTTTTTATTTTTACTTTTGATCCGACTGCCTGACGAGATTTGGCCGATAGGGGGGGAGGGGCTTGACCAAACCAATGGAGGGCTTAATCCCTTAATCCCTTAGGTATGCCATTGAACAAAATAGAAGTATTTATAATGACAAAGGGTTTTCATGAGCAAGTTCACTATCATGGAAGGAATAAAATGCTATGACATTTTAAAGAGGGCTACATATTTAATTATTTCATGTACACTACAAGTAAAAGTTACATGAATTCCAGAAAGAATACTGTACTAATGAAGTATAGTAAAAAATAATGTAGACATTGAAAAATGTACAGTATAGGAGTACACTGTATGTTATTTACGTGAGTTAAGCCGGGTACTCACTGCATTGTACAACCATCGCATGACGAATTCAACTTCCCTCCCTGTGAGCTCTAGGCGACGCGACGTGACGCCATCTGCTGATTATCAGTGGCAGTCTGAACGGATCATCATAAAAATTATCCGTTGTGCACCCGTCGTCGCATTGCATTCTTCATAGAATCGCGTCGGGCACAGTTAGTAATCGGCTTTGGAACATTGAAAGTCATATAAACACTAAGCAAGTTTATTTGACAGGTATCTAACTTGCCTATATATGGGCATAATGATGCCACATCACATTCATATATGGACATATCTCAAGTACTTTTCAGCTTTAATTTTATACCATGTACATTTATTATTATTACATTATTTTACAGACATAACTTGTACGGTACTCATAGAGTATTGTTTTTAGTACAGGTTTTTACTTATTTTAATTTAATTTGGTTATGAATAAACATAATTGCAGTTATAAAGTTATAGGTGGTTATGGCATTACCTTTTAATAGAGCCATGGAGTCTTGTTTATATATCTTGGAATTATATTTATGTGCCCTGCCTTGAATTATTTTATGAGCCAAAGATAACATTCTATGGATTATAGCTTACCAAATATTTTTACAAGGGAATTATCACTGCTTTTATCCATTAAAATTTGCAAATAAAAAAAAAACCAGAGCGATTGTGTATAAATAATATCTCTCTGTTGTTTTGACCAGAATATTTTTAGGGAGGTCAGAGTGAGGTGTATCCAGTCCCTTTAGATGAAATGAAAAGTCTTAAATTTTCAGAAATTGGAAATATCTAAACTTGGAAGCACACAACATTATTAGATTTGCGTCTGATTCACCAATGTTTGATCAAAGTTAACTATGATGATGTAGATGAGAGGAGCTTAGTGCAGTTGGCTAAATTGTTGGCAGCCACCATGTGTGAGCTAGTCGTAGATCCTTCCAAACCTTTAATCCCCGGTTCAAGCCATCGCTGCTCACAACGTGTTTCAGCAGCTCAGCTAAAAGACAAGTTTACAGCTTTATCGTACCATCTTTTGCAATAAATGTTTATGCAATTCTCTATGCTGTATGGATCATACATGTGTTAAAGAACACAATCTGCTCCTGGAAACAGCAGGGCATTGTTTCCCGTAGCACTCCCATTTTAGAAGCACCAGAACGACCGGCACTCTATGTTTCCTCAGAATTTTGTTGTTTATCAATGGTATTTTACCGAAAATATCCAATCCTTGCAATTCATGATTTCTTTGATCAAACATCGTTGAGTTTGATAAACATAATTTTAATGATGTATACGAGGCTTAAAGTGAATGCTGATGAAGAG
>NW_022753118.1:0-1165 GCF_011630105.1 Anneissia japonica
AGGTGGTGGCTCGCAGGCTAAATTTGGCCCACAAAGCAATTTAATTTGGCCCGTGAGGAAAAACAAATAATAAGAAAAATATTTATAACATAGTAAAATTGGAGGAATAAATTTTCTTTAAAGTAAGATAAAAAAAAATCAACCCCTGTGTAATGTGCATTAAGATGCTTTGAAAATGAGCAACATAATGCCGTAGACCTAAGTAGAACAAATAGCGCCAATTTTCGTTGGTCGTAATCTTCACTTCAAACAAGCGAAAACAAAAACAAAAAAAAAGCTAAATGTAGATGTAGTTACCCCAATTACATATAAAATTAAACCTTGTTAAACAGAATTATAAAAAAAAAAGCTCCCAAGATTGGTATTCTTATTTTAGTTCAGCTAGATTTGACATAGCAACTCAGGGAAAGTAAAAACTTTGTCATAGATGTGATAAAATGGTAATGATTGCAGACTCCTGATGCATGATTTGACTCATGGTACAAAAAGCCCATTGTTGAATCATAGAGGTTGACGCAACTAAACTTAGGTTATTTTGCAATACGTCTATTGGGTTTTATCGTCAATAATGTTCATACTTAATTTAACCACAGAACACACCCAGTGCTCATAAAAATACATTTCGATTGTCTTACAAATAATGCAAGTTACTGTATATGGGACTCTTCTGTGCCTATGTGGTTCTGATCAGTCAATAGCCTTCTCAGCTTTTCAAACAAAATCATATATACAGTATGGGATTAGGGCCTCAATTAAATTTTGTTCCGCTCAGTGTTCTGTTCAATGTGATTTGTCAATAGCATTCTTTACACTCTTTACTTTACAGGGATAACAAAAAGTTGGTGTACCACAAGATGTGGAAATCTTTCTGTATTTTTCAAAAAATATGTCTAAATTCTAAGCGTAGGCTTTTGTATTTTGATCAGTTAGTGACATTGGTAAAGCGACCCACCAAAGTTGACTAACGACTGTTAAACTGATGATCCAAGCCGACCACTTAATTGCAGTACAATTAAAAATATATTTTGAAATTGCCAAAAAAAAAAAAAAAGATTTCAAGTAGACCCATCTTAAAGGAAAGAGTTTCGCCCAGATGTATAACGATTGTTTCAACAGGCCGGAGATTATCTTTGGCCTGTGAGGTCAACTCTAAATATAATTTAGT
>NW_022753119.1:0-2073 GCF_011630105.1 Anneissia japonica
CATCAAATTTCATGAATATTTCCGGACTGTGGTAACGCAAAACGGGTTTCATTGGGATACCTAATGACATTAAATCCAACTACATTTACCCATCTGAATTCTCAAGCTAACTTAAAAATATAAAAGTTTTTCTTCAATACCTTTTAATGCAAGAAGACTTCAATGCAATTTTGATTCAATAAACATCTTACTTAAATCCATAAATTTTAATTTTGACTTAATTCAATCTCTGAGAGCTGGCTTAAGCATGACAGTTCACTAATATGCAAATTCCCAATTGCTAAACACAGGCAGTTAAAAGCTGGTGGTGGTGTATGGGGTGCCATACGCAGCAAAAGTCAATGTTAAAATCAAAATGTAATTGCAAAATTCAATGTCTAATTTATTAAAACGTAGCCGTAAATTTCTCAAAATGTAGATCTAGTTTTTCAAAATGAAGTTCTAATTTTTCAAAACGTAGTTCAAATTTTTCCAAATGTAGTTCTAGTTTCTTTAAAATGTAATTCAAATTCAAAACGTAGGTCTGACTTGATCAAACACTCTCTCCAAATTATATTTCAAAACGTAAATCAAAAACCAGCCTAGAAACACTAGAAATAGACTTTTGCTGCGTATGGCACTAGACTTGCGAAATGTAAATCAAAACTAATCAGCCTAGTCCAAGACCTTGTTGCAAATCCCAGCCCACATAAGCCTAGCCTATAATGCCTAGCATAGGGCTTGTTTTCGCCTGACCATTAAAAATTAGCAGACGCACTGGAAGCGTTGTTCACGGCATTGGACTGCAGCGAAAAATGATTCTCCCATCAACAAATTCCAACAAAAGGTCCACTTTTTAAAACCTATTATTTCACAAAATCATTCCTAATTATTACAAAATGCTATAGCATGCATTGCATTATATATTTGCCAGCGTATCTAACCGTTGATTTTTAATAATGTGGCATGAAATTTGTTAGAAATTGATCATCTCCGGTGATTGCAGGTTGATCTATATATATGAAGAATGTTATCTATAGGAATGCAGATGTACAGGACATACCTGTAATAACGTTACTTTTTCAGGTCCCAAAAACACCCAAATTAATGAAAATTTTAATGAAATATTCATGAATTATGTGTTTGAGAAATCTATTATGCAAGATCCTCAAAATGCTACTTTGTCACTTTACTCACAAACCCCCTCCAGGCCTCTTCCCCTGGACCACCCAATTTCAAAAAGTTTAGTTTTAAAACCTATTATTTCACTAAAATCATTCCTAATTATCGCGAAATGTTATAGTATGCATTACATTTTTTTGCCCGCTCTTTTACCCGTTGATTTTTAATAATGTGCTGAAATTATCAGCTCCAGTGATTACAGATTGATCCATGTCATCTGTAGGCCTACAGATGTAAAGAACATGAAAAATTACAATTTCACAGTGGTGGATTCAAGGGAGAAGAGCCCCCTAAAATTATAAAAGAAAATGGAGAAAAAAAGAAAAATCATAATTGAAGTTTGTCTGAGAGTACCCTTTCCGGCCTTTTTGAGGTGCCATAATCATAAATTTTCTTACCTCAGCCCCAATCATGGTGGGGCTGAGGTAGTATTGACTTTCTGTCTCAAGTTCCTCCCTTCACCCCACCCTCTATTTCTCCTGCTTTTACTGTAGGTCCCTAGACAATACTCAAATGAATGAAAATTTAAATCGCGATATTACAAATTATGGATTTTAGAAATCCATTAAAAAAGGCCCTCAAAATGCTAAATTTTCAGAGCTTCCAGAAGATTCGCCCCACCCTCACGGGGACCCCTAGGCAGTCGCCCATCGTAAGGTCCACTTCGGTTGCAAAACGCACCTCCCCATCGAAAATCCTGCCTACGGCCCTGCCCTGCTAGGCATTATAGGCTAGGCTTATGTGGGCTGGGATTTGCAACAAGGTCTTGGACTATATTATAGTAGGAGGCCTGGTTCTAGTCTAGGCCTATAATATAGTAGAGCGCCAGGGCCCCTGGCCGTAGTTTCATTCAGTGGGGCCCCGACAGTTTTAAACAATAAAAGCTGGGTTCTGATGTTTGAGATCATGCTT
>NW_022753119.1:2213-22928 GCF_011630105.1 Anneissia japonica
TTCAGAAATACAGTACAGTATACCAATTATTCTCTCAAACTTTATATCCTATCGTGTTTTTTGTGTTTTAAGTTAACTTTATTTATTTTTTTTTTTTAAGCGTACAGGTTTGGAATATTTTAAAATCCTTAAGTTAAATTATTTAAAGTTTTCTTTTTATTTTCAATGAAAAATAAATGCGATCGTTAATATCGATCTTGGTACAATAAACCTGTAATCATATGACTACGGTATTTATACAGAATTTTACTACCGCATATTATAGGCCTAGACTAGGACCAGGCCTTCTACTATAGTATAGAGGCCTAGTCCAAGACCTTGTTGCAAATCCCAACCAACATTGCCTATAATGTCTAGCATAGGGCTCGTGATCGAGGTACCCTGACCATTAAAAATTAGCAGACGCACTGGGAAGCGTTGTTCACGGCATTGGACTGCAGCGAAAAATGATTCCCCCATCATTAATGGAACAGGTCCACGTCACGCTTGGCTGACTAGTTTTGATTTACATTTTGTGTGTCTGTGCCATAAGCAGCAAAAGTCCATGTTCTAGTGTTGTTGTAAAATGCATTTCAAACCAGGCTGGGTTTTGATTTACGTTTTGGAATAGAATTTGGAGAGGGCGTTTGATCAAGTTAGACCTACATTTTGAATTTGAATTACATTTTAAAGAAATTAGAACTACATTTTGGAAAATTTGAACTACGTTTTCAAAAATTAGAATTCTGTAACTGACAAATAAACATTGTGGATGCTTTCGAGAGCAATGAATTTGCCATTGGTACTTTCATTGATCTCTCAAAGGCTTTTGATACTATTGACAATTCAATTCTCCTGTCCAAACTTCACAATTATGGTATTTGGGGAATCACAAACAAGCTTTTTAAAAGTTACCTTTCAAACAGACTCCAATGTACTAAATATAATAACACTTTCTCTCAGTTTCTTTCGATGTCACATGGAGTCCCCCAAGTGTCTTTAGTTGGTCCTCTTTTGTTTTCCCTATACATTAATGATATAAATACGTCCTCCAATCAACTTTCATTTTTTCTTTATGCAGACGACACTACTGCTCTCTATACTAATAAAGATATTCAGACACTTGCTGATGTCATTAATCAAAACTTACTAATTTTTTTTTTTTTTTCTGCTAACAAACTCGCTATAAAAATTAAAAAATGCTCTGCAATTATTTTTCGAAACACTAATAAACATATTCCTTTTGAAAATAGACAGATTAAAATTAACGAGCACTTAATCCCTCATGTAGAAAACACAAAATTCCTGGGTATTAATATTGATTCTGGATTAACATGGAAAAAACACATCAAAGAACTTGAAATTAAGATTTCCAAGAACATTGGTATCATTTTAGACTTTCTTCTTATATCCCACTTAATATCCTCCGCACTCTGTACTGTAGCCTTGTCCTTCCCTACTTGAGTTATTGCAATATAGTTTGGTGCAATACTTCATCAATCAAATCTTACCAGTCTTTTAATTAAACAAAAAAAAGCAGTACGCATAATAGCAGGCGCTTCACCACCAGCTCACACTGACCTGTTATTTACGTCCCTCAACTTACTCAAACTTAAAGACATAAATGTACTTCAACAATGCAGTTTTCTTTATTCTTCAACTAAATCCATATACCCCCCTCAATTCTGTAGCTTATTCCACCGAAACTCATATTACCACTCCTACCGTACTAGATCTGCACTTGGTTTGCATATTCCCCAGCATAAAAAGACTTCTTTTCTGCATAATATTAGATTTAGTGGACCCAAACTATGGTACAATCTAAATGACCACATAAAAAACTGTGAATCGAAGAAAAGCTTTTCCTTAAATCTTAAGAATCACTTAATTTCTAGTTATAAAAAATTAAAACCCAAATAAATTTTCATCCTCTGTAGACAATCAGTTTTGTCGTTTTTGTCTCTTTTTTGTCCTTTTCTGCTTGTAAACCCGTCTTCTGTGTCCTGTTATTGTTTAGAGCTTAATTATTTATTCGTATTATTTTAACTTATTGAATTTTTACTTGTTTTCGGGCTTGCCTCACATAAGCACTTGCTTTTTTGGCTATGCTCTCTTCAACTATTTTTTATTCTCATCCTTAAAATTGTTTATATTGTACTTTTGGTTATGAAGAAATAAATGTTTATTTGAATGAATACCTTATTTAAGCATAGAATTCATAAATTTACATTATAATTATCTCCCAAAAACATCCAAATTGCGTTTCTACATAATTCAACATTAACAATAAGCGTAACGTCAGTTACCAACCGGCCATTATATAATGTTAATATCTCACAAAAAATGTAATAAATTTGTAATCATTAACCGTCTAATTCTAGTATACTAATGCAGTATTTCATAGCATACAACTCAAATTTTGTTTGTATCTCGGACATGAGATATCAAAATTTGTTTTAATTCCTAGTTTTTGTTACTTAATTCATATCCTCTGCTAAATCTGTATCACAAATGGTAAAAAGTTTAAATTGATATTCCTGTATTCCACTCCATTATTACTACCATGTAGCATTAAAAATATAATTTGGTCTCTCATATTTTTGTTAGAGTAAAAATGTGAATATAGGATGAAATGTAACGTCAGTTACTGTGGAATAGCCCGGTTTCAGAAAAATATAAACTTATCTCTGAAATAATTGCATGTTTTTGACAAACAAAGCTTTCAGCAATAAATTCTCTCATTTCGCAAAGTCAGAAAAAATTGATTTGATGACAAGGTGAGAGAGGAAAATGTGAACTTCGTCATCAATTTTTTCGGGACATAGAGAAAAAATAAATACGACCTCTGCAGCCAAAACAATAGAGGGCTGTGCAGACAGTCGAGTTGCTGCCAGAAAGTAAAAGCGGTGCCATAATATTGCGCTTAATGGCCGATAGTCACATACCTAAATATTGCTCACAAAATATGATATTCACAACTTCATCTCGAATACCTTTTCAAAATCACAACTTGGTGGCAATTAGTGATACTCTGTTTTGGCTGAACACTGGATCAAAGCATTTCAAGACTTGTAATCTTGGTTTTCATGGGTGCATGGAATGCAGGACTTGTTACAAAACCAATTTGTTGCAGTGGTCAGTTACCCCCCCCAGTCCTTAATAATAAAAATAGATGGATTTATATAGCGCAGATAAACGAGGTCTCTATGCGCTCAGGACTAGATGTTGCACTTTTCAATAACTTTCTCCTTCACTGAGGGTCACTTAATGTCCACCGCAGCCAGTAAACTGGCGCACTTTCATCTGTCCACGATGGGCCGAGTGAACCAGTACACCGGGGTAACCCCCTACTCATCTCGAAAAATGTACTGGGTTCTTTAAAGTGCACATGAGCATTTGTGTACACTGGGCCTACGGTTTATTGTCCTTATCCGAAAAGACTTGTTCCACCACCTTAGTAAACGAAACATTTGATTTTGATGCGAGAAATATTTATAATATAATGATATTTCTAGTATTCTGAATTTCTAGTATTCTGAATTGAGTAATTGTCTAAACATCAAAAAATGGAAAATGTGCCTTCTTAAATTTGATTTGTGTGTGTGTGTCTGTCTGCAAAAAATAAACATGGATGAATTTGCTACATTTAATCTTACAATAAAGTAAGGACTGCCTTACCTCGATTTTAGATTCTTCATCGGACATATAAATATAAAACATGACATATTCTCATTGGTACAGTAGTTTTGACATTAACGAAATATAATTTTTGAAACTTATTGAAAGCGATTCTGATTTTTATAACTTAAGCATAGTAACTAATATTAAGTAAATTATATGAATATAAAATATATGCTAAGTATCATTCTGCATGTAAAGGCTAACTCAGACAGCGTCAAACAAAGAAGCCCGATGCAATGATTTGTATCAGGGCAGTTGCGTCGTGGAATATTAAACATGTTTAATATTTCTCACAACGGCTTAAGACTGTTCCCATCGATAAATCGAGTCAGACTGCGTCGGCTGACGCTGTCTGAGTTGACCTTAATATTAAATTATGTTATGATTAATATGTCATGAAACTAAAAATTAAATTATAATATTAAATGAATGAATAATTGAACATTTGGATATTTATGATGCATTTGTATTTCCTTATCCTAAATTTAATGAATGCAATTTATTCAATATTGTAGAAATTCTGAAGAAACTTGGACATGGCACCTCCTGTGCAACAAGTGAACCTACCCTGCTGGCTGAATGACTAATCTTGCTGCCACTACTGAATGGTGAGTGTGCTAGAAAAAAAACTTTGTGAATGTTCTTATTATGAATTTCATGTCCTTTTTAAATTGCTTTGTTGGATAAATAAGTGCTTGTGAGAACCTTTACCCAAAAGTACCACAGATTTTAAATTTGGTATTCATTTCTGAAATTATTTAAATTCCCTGGAGACTTATAATAATAATTCCAAATTGAATGATCACCCCAGGTCACTTAGTAACATATTATGATTGAAATTAATTTTGGCCTAATTTCTCTCCAAATTTGACAAAAAGGTTATGTAAACTAATTATATTATTTTAATGCTTCAGTTTGTCTAATTGTTAATTTTTTGTTGTGGCTTGAAATCATGTCTTATTTAAATTATGAATAACTTTAAATATTTTCCCTTTCCATTGGACTTTATATATTATTGTATTACTTTGCATAAATGTTTGCTTTTTAAAAATTGACTTGCTTGTGAGAACCTTTACCCAAAAGTACCACAGATTTTATATTTATTTCTGAAATTATTTAAATTCCCTGGAGACTTATGCTTATAATAATAATTCCAAATTGAATGATCACCCCAGGTCACTTAGTAACATATGATTGAAATTAATTTTGGCCTAATTTCTCTCCAAATTTGACAAAAAGGTTATGTAAACTAATTATATTATTTTAATGCTTCAGTTTGTCTAATTGTTAATTTTTTGTTGTGGCTTGAAATCATAAATGTCTTGTTTAAATTATGAATAATAACTTTAAAAATTTTCCCTTTCCATTGGACTTTATAACTTATTTTCTCTTTCCATCAGACTTTATATTATTGTATTACTTTGCATAAATGTTTGATTTTTAAAAATTGACTTTAAAATTTTTCCTTTTTATTGGATATTGTCATATTACTTTGCATTTTTATTTCTTACTGTTTGTTCAATGACTTATTCTTTTAGGTTATGGCAACTGGTGATCTGGTAGTTGAAGCTTTAAATTCTGGATATATATTTGAAATAAATATTCATTGTAGTTAGTATTTGTACATTGAATAAATATTGTATTCAGCCTAGTATTGAAAAATTTATTATATTGAATAAATAATTGTATTCAGCTTAGTATTGAATAATTTATTGTAATAATATTGAATAAATAAATATTAATTGTATTCAGCATAGTATTGGTTTTTTTCTTCTCGAGTATTGAATGAGCAGGATGGTTAAAAAAAAAAAAGCGCCCTCGAATAGAAAAAGGCCCAAAATATGACTAAGTTATTTGGCCACAATAATCTGTCCGGTTCTGATAAAAATAGTGAAGAAAACCGCCCTAAATAGCCTTTTTATTCCAAAGTTTTTTAGGATCTCTTAATTGTCAATGGCAAAGCAGCACCCTCCAACATCCAATTTTTTCACAATTGCAAAAAAAATGGCCATTAGAGGGCACACTCTACCACCCTATTAATAGAATTAATGGCAACTAAGAGATCACTTAAAAACGTTGAAATAAAATGGCTATAAAGGGCAGTTTTCAGCACCACAGTGGGCCCCCTTTATGAAAGTTAGACTCCGGAGGGAAAACATTTTTTGATTTGTACAATTTTTACACCCTTCGCCCAGTTTTTAGTCAAAAAAAAATCTTACAAAAATTGAGTTTTATAACATGAAAAAAATGTTTTCCCTCCTGAGTCTGACTAGTAATTTTAGAGACCCTGGAAATTTTGGCTTTCTATTGGAGGGCACCGTTCAGCACCGCTTTTAATAGAAATTGAGGAACATGGGAAAAATATAGCCTTTTTCTATTGGAGGGCGCTTTTTTCATCTTACCTGCATCCACTGGCCTTCACAACTTGAACAGCAAAGAAACATCAGAACACTGGTTATATGTATTATCTTAATGACCAAAATTGCATAATGAAAATTATATGAAATATTAATTATATTAGCTTTCTGGTCCTCTTGTCTGATTGTAATTAGCCAGTTCATATCTTCTGTACAATATAATCAGTTTTCAGAATGAAGCAATTGTCTTGATGCTGCAATAACTTACCTGATCCAACAGTCTTCAAACTTCAACAGCAAACACACAACACACTACTTATATTTTTTATTTCCATAACCAAAATCACATGTGTAAATTATTAGGCATCACCAATTCATTATATAGGCTTATATAATAGATAATAATAAATTATAGTAGGTTTCTGGTTCTCTAGTCATATTGTAATTAGCCAGTTCATATCTTCTGTACAATATACTCAGTTTTTTTTCAGAATGAAGCAATTGTTGCCTTGATGCTGCAATAATTTCATAAGTAATACTGTACAACTGCTGTATGTTCGCTTTTACCAGGATCGCTGTATTCTATTAGGCATCACAAATTTAATTAACTAAAAGTTAAATTGCCTATATGAAACAAAATTAATTATAGTAGGTTTCTCTTCCTTGTCTTGCTCTGCAGCCGTACATTTCCTATCCTGCACCTCTGTTGCCACATCTACCAAAAAAGAAAAAAAATATATAATCTTTTTTTTAAATTAGACACAAACAGAATTAAAATAAAAATTGAAAGTAATAATAAAGCTAATATAATTTCATAAGCTTCAGCATGTTCAGGCCCGTAGCCAGGTTCTTCGAAGGAGGGTTCTCTTGGCGTGGAGTCCAGGCTCGAAGCCCAGGTGGGGTCGGCAAAACCCCCACAAAGCCAGAGGATTTCTGTGCTTTATGGGTCTAAATATATAAAATTATAAAAGCAGATGCTTGAAAAAATCCGAGTCCCAGTGGGCGGGTCTGCAGTGCATTAGTTTGTTTGTAGTACATGTTTGGGAAATTTGAGGAAGGTGGAGGAGTTTGCCAGAAAAGAGTGTTCTCCAGAACCATTAAAAAATCCCCTGGCTACGGGCCTTATATTTCACTTAATACTTACAGTATTATTAAATCTTTGATGTACATCAAAAATTACTTGTTATCTTGAAGAGAGATTTGTCTATCGTCTGCAAAAAAAAAAAAAAAAAAATACAGATATTGTTTTTGTATGCTCAGTAACTTTCACAAATACTGATTTGGTTAAGCGCAAGGTCAGTGTTCTGGTGGATAAGACACCAGGCTAGTTATCTGGTGTGTAAATCCGATTTTCATGTACTAATATGTACTGTAAAGCCGTTCAATGGTATTTTTTGTGTTTATTTGGCATCATAATGCTCAATATGTTCCATAATAATTGCAAATAAAGTCATTTGGGTAGGAATTGAACAACTGAGCTTGCACTTAGTTTCTAGTGTTAAATCAGATTTCCAAATAGCAAGTACTGCAATGCTATATATTTTTTTAAATTTTAACACCAATACGTACTAGATAATCAGTACATGATAAAGAAAACTTGCGAGAGTCCAATTTCTAAGTAGCAGCAGGTAGGCCTACTCTGATGCTTTTCAATTGTTTTACTTTTTTTTCCAAACACCATCAAATATAATTCCCACAAACATTTATTGTACAGTATTACCGAAATGTCCACTGATTAATCTCAGATATATGTATAATACATACTCCAAGTATTGAAATACATGCCATCGGTGTTGGGATTCAATATTTTGACATTTCGACATGAGGAATGATGAATGACATAATGTTGAAATATTGAATTCCAACACGATGGCGTGCATTACAATACTTTGAGTATTGTATTGCCCCATCAATATGCACCCTTGTCAAACAGCCAGATGATTCCATATACTTTGACACGTTACAATTTGACTGTATGCTGCAGGATTATGCTATCACACTATTCAGGAAAATGTTCACAAAACCTCTATATACTTTTCATGTCTTGTAGCATGGATCATGTTCTGTTGCTGCGTCTGAAAAAAAAAAGAAAGAGCAGGTAGAGAGACAATGATAATTTTTTTAATTTTAAGGAATGAAGTAATGATATCATTCAGAAGATTCTAGTGACTTGTTTCCCAAAAAAATCCAGATGGAGGAGAAAACAAAAATAAATTTGTGTTGGTGAATGTAAACACTGTAGTTTAAATGGGATGGTTTAAATGCTTTAAATTTATATAATTGTGAAGAAAAATACGTATATTAATTTTGCGGATTTCAAGGCAGCGATGGGCATAATAAAATGGAAAACTTTTTTTTTCTAAAATTTTATTTTTATTCGGATTGAATTGCATTTATTTAATGACAATAAGGATAGCCCACGGAAGTCTAGAAAAAGACTTGATACAATAATAATAATAATAATAATAATAATAATAATAATAATTATAATAATAATAATAATAATAATAATATTAACTTTATTGAATCTTACACTTTTATATCAGTGGCACACACTATCGAGTGGTGCGTTCACAATAAAAACATATAAACAACACAGTACATTCATACCGGTACACTAAAGCACAGTATAGTATAAACACATAGGCCCACAATACAAGAAAAACAGTAAAATGACAATTATTTAAATTCAATTCTAGTGGGGTCCTTTTGCTGGTGCTTGGGCAGTACACTAGGAGACAATCCCCTACTCTTAGAGTACCCTAAGAGTGTACTGTGGATTTGCTAAACAAGGTAGAAAAAAAAAAGGAAACAAAATTTTAAAAAAACATGTTAAACTAAAGAAAATGTTAAGTGGTGATATTTAAAGATGTATTGTCACATGAAAAATACCAAAATGTAAAATCAATTTTGGTACTTACAGAAATTAGTTGATCTATAAAAAAAATCTTTACAGCGGAAATGATAGAAAGACTTCAACCACTGGAAGTTTTTTATTATTTTTATTATTTGTGTGTTATAAAAATCAGGGTACACATTGTCAAGTTAATAATTGTTATATTACTGCAAAATGAGCAAGTTATAGTGTATTATTTTGTTATCATTTTCAGGGAACAAACAAAATCAAATCTAACATTTGTATGTCCCGCATATAAGTTTTTGTTAGTTTAAGCCTATATTATACGCGAGTATATTCGGTAACTATTGTATGTCTGGACAGCACTTTAGGACTTTCAAAAATGGTTTCCAATTGTCTTTATTTTAAATATTTGTTGCAAAAAAAGACTGGGGCTAAATAGGAGATTATTAATTTAACGATTGCTGACAGAGAATGGAAATCTGCTATTACAAGAATATTCTAACCCATGCTTGCATGCACCCATATATTCAGACACAATATAGCGATGATAAGGCAAATATGAGAAGCTGAATATCACATAATAATAAGCTTTATTTAAAACATAGATGACACAACTAACAGTTGTTATCCTGCTAGGCCAATACAAAAATTTACAGAAACCAAAAATCAAAAGAAACTAAGAAATATAACCAAAAAAAATGAATCAAAATTAAATTTTCGTGAAATCTATAACAACATACTACCCCCCCCCCCAACAATCCCATTCAGGTAAAAACCCGAATGGTCAATAGGCGGCGCTACACCGACAGCGAGATTTCGCGAAATTGTTTCAAAGGTGCATAGACTCGCTCATGATTAAGCTGTCAAAAACCAGCGAAAGCTCGAGAATAAAAGGCAAGTAACATATTTATTTCAAATATTTCGGATCATCAAAAAAAATTCTAACAAATATCTTAATTACACTTAGGCTATCAGAAGAGAAAAATCAAGACCAATACGAAGGGGCAAGAAAGTAAATGAGTAGATATTCAAGATTAGAGTTTGACTGGTGGTGATAAAATCAGTGGCGGATTCAAGAGGTGTAGGGAGGGGGTAAAGCCGGCCAGGGGCCCTAATTTTTTCAAAATTATAAGTAAAATGGACAAAAGGGAAAAATTTTAACTAAATTTATGTCCGAGAGTGCCATTTCCTGCCATCTACAAGTGCCATATTCAAAAATATTCTTGTCTCAGTCCCATCCATGGTGGGCTGAGATGGTGTAGATTCTATCTGTGAAATTCCCCCTGGGGGCCCCATGTTTTTCATTCCTGAATTCATCACTGTAAATTGTAGAACTACTTGTCAAGAATTGATAAAAATGTAGACTGTTTTTTTTCAGATCTATATTTGTACAATCGCTTACATTCAGTTGATTGCTACGATTGCCTTAGATATTCACGCCATCATGTAACGTTACCATCAAATAAAAAGAGGATCGAAAACAATCATTTTGATTGCAATAACTTATTAATAGTAATGTTAATGGGGTAAATGTAGGAGAATAACCCATAACTTGCAGCGTCATTGTGCTGAATTACGTATGGGCGTGGTCCGTAACTACCTAGCTGCCGTAAAGAGGCCCTAATAATAAGATAATTATTGTTATCATATATTTCAACCGCTCGGAGTCAACGGCCAACCATTAATTAGTTTAAGGAATAGGAGTAGTTTAGTCTCATTGTTATTGTTATTATGATTATTTTTATTTTATTTTATTGTTACTATTTTATTGTTATTTGCTTTTTCTCAGTTGGCCTATATTATTTCTCTGTAAAGCGCATAGGAGCAATGTGCAATATGCGCTATATAAATATAACATTATTATTATTTCGTAATTCCAGCTCCGATCAGCCAAAAATTAAAAATTCCTTGGTATTTCAAAAGGAAGAATCCAAAATTTCAGCTTCAATTTCCAAGCGGTATTTCAGTTATGACCTTTTGAAATTGCGGTACCACACCCACTTTCACAAAGATAAAAAGTTGAATATTGCTACATAGACTGAAATCTGGCCCCTATTTCAAGAAACACCATTCAAATTTGGGTAGCATATTTTTTTAGAATATTATATTCCCCTAATATCTACCAAAGCATTGTGCGAAAATAGATTTTCGATTTTTCGGAGGGCCGTATCTTATTCTTTAAAGCACAAATGGGCAAAGTGCTGCACGCGGGCCGCATGTGGCCCGTCAGCGATTTGTTTGCGGCCCGCTACAATGAATTAAAAACCCTATGTTTGCGGGCCGCCAATCAAAATATTGTCTAGAAAACACCTTGTTTTTTACGGCCCGACACCAATCATATGTAAATAGTAACATTAAAACTGAGAATAAAGTGATGTACAAGCAGTGCTTGGAGGTTTTTGGAAGCTCACTGGAAACATTTGGGTGCGGCCCTCGGTGTTAAATCAAAAATTCACTTTGGCCATCCGACAGATTTTTATGCCCACCCCTGCTTTAAGAAAGCTAAAATAAAACATGTGATGAATAGGCCTATACTGCTACAGTATATAGGCCTATATAAAAGTTTGCAATGTAATAATGAAAGTATTAATATGATGGGGTCCCGAACATGGTTGCAGGACCAGAGACCCTAAAAATACATACTTTGACCGACCGGATGACCCTGTGGACACTTAATATTGATTATGAAATTTATACCAGTACACAGATACATCATCATTATATAACATACAAATTTCTTTATTGTCCAAACGAACGGGAATAAGAGATTGTCATCATATTATAAGTATAAAGTTTAAACTTAGTTTCTCAATTCCTTCAGAGTTAAAAACTATTTTTTTACGATGGTATTTTTATAATTTTTGTCAGGAAAATCAAAGGGGGAGGGGTCACATGGGCATGGTGGTTGATTTGAGCCGGAATGATAGAGGAGCTTAGCTCAGTCGGCTAATCTGCCTCTCCTTGTGTTTCTGGAGGGCTGAAATACAAGTTACAATTCACACCGTCTTTCAGGATGAGACGTTTTAAGTCGTTGGTCCCATGTGCATTGATGGGTCATATTGCACGTTAAAAAACGCAGTACACTCTTTGGAAAAGAGTACGGGATTGTTTCCTGGTGTACTGCCCAATCACCACAGAAAGACCCTACTGGAAGCAAGTCTTTTTCTAGACTATCCTTGGTGTTTTCACCAAATAAATCCAATCCAATTGATTGACCCATTTATTATATGAAATTAAATTCAGGGTGGCTTTATTAGATTTTTAGGATCTGTTAGAGAGAACAAGAGACAAAGAAGTGCATTTAAACAGGAGAATGAAAGGGAAAAAAGGTGGGAAAAGGAATTCAGACGATATCGATGTGTGAACTAGAAATGAAGAAAGGATGACAAAAGACAATGATGAAGTGAAAGAAAAACAAGGACACATTAGGAATAAGCAGGCCTGTACGCGGGGTTTTTTTTTTAATTTGTGGAAAGTGGACCACAATGGGGCCCCAAAGGACATAGCCCTTCTGGGGTCGAGTAGACGGAGCCCCACGCTCAGTCGTCCTTGATATTTTGAGCTCTTAATAGATTTTGAAGATGGAATATGAACAGTAGTAAACATTTTTTCAGTGCCAGTCTAGGAAATGGAGGGGGGGAGGGAGGGTCTATATTACCTTAGCCCCACCATGGTAGGAAAAAATGTTTATTATGACGTCCCTAGGCGGCCGGAATGCCACTTTAAAACTTAAAATTTGAATACAATTTTGTTTTTTATTTATGAGGATTGCCCGGGCCAATCCCCCGAATCTGCCACTGGTTTGAGAGCAAACATTATTCAGTGTTTTTATTTTTGATAGGCCTAACGATGAATATAGCAACATTGATATGTTAAGGAAACTCGACTACAAAATTAAATCAATTTAATTGAAAACATTGTGGAAAACACAAGCACAATATAAAACATTATTAATTGAATGTAAAGGCAAACGAAATAATGTAGGTCTATAGTGCACTATGAAAACAGCCTATAATATTATTGGACACTGAAAATACTAAATTGTTACTATAAATATAAATGCTATGTTATAAACCTGTCTCTTTTACACATCTAGATGTGGATAAGAGACAGATCTAGAAGTGCACGTAAACCGCTTGCACATTCGCGACTTGCAAATAGTGGCGGATCCAGGAATTGTAAGAGGGGGAAGGGAGGGACTTCAACATATGCGGGCCGAGGCGGGTTCATAAATTCGAAATAGAGGGGGATCTTTCATAATTCACAATACATAATTTTATTTAACTCAAATAAGAGACTGATAGGTAACTGGGAACTGGTCTCTTAAGTACCTATCAGAATTAACGATTCAATAATTAATAATAGCACAATAGGGTCTAGGGAGGGACTTCTACAAAAATAAATTCCTAGGCAGGGGCGGCGCCAGGAATTCCCCGACGGGGTGTCCAAGCTCCCCGGCAGGGGGTCCACTCCGTCCCTGCCGGGACAACCTAGCCAAACCTAGGAATTTTGTTATTAAAAAATAATAAAATGTTAATTATTGGTTTTTTTACTTAAAAATGATAATTTAATAGAAAACCATGCAAGTTAATAGTATACAACACCTCACACATTTGGTAGCACTGCTCTCACTAAACAATTTTCAACCCCTAAAATTGTACAGCTTAGTTATGTATGCTTAAATTGTACTCTCGTGCTGGAGATTTCATTTTCCCCGACAAACCTGCTGAAAATTCCCGGACAGGGTGTCTAAGCGGGGCCCATAGTTCCCAAGAAGGGAGGGGGGGGGTCCTATTACCTCTGGACCCCTGCTAGTGCCACCCCTCCCGGGTCCACCCACCTCAGCCAGCCCAACCATGGTTGAGGTTGAGGAAAGAAAACATATGATTATGCACTTCTAGATGACCGGAAAAATTACTATAAGACTCAAATTTCATTATAAGGCGGGACTTTTTTATACCCTGTTTAGCGAACCCGCCGACTGCAAATATTGATGATTTCGAATAAAAATAAAATTTCATTTTTGGCCAATTAGCGCACCCGCCGCCACGAAAAAGTGGAAGTATTTCAGAAAAAAATAAAATTTCTTCTTTATTTTTATTACGCCCTCCGCCGCTGTCTTGAAATCTCCAAATATAAGATATGTATTTTTCTTCCTAATTATATAAATTATTATAACATTATTATCATTACATTCACCAATAAAATTTTATTTTTATTTTCTCCTCCGTCTGGACGTTTTTTGCAAAAAATATTTGCTAAATAAGAAAACAAAATTGTATTTTTAATTTTATTCCGCCATCCCCTGATAATCTTTAAACAATAAGTACGCAAAACAAAGAATAAAAAACTTACTTATGTTTATTTTTCTCTATTATTCTTTAATAACTTTCAAAAATTTGGACTGGGGGGGGGGGGCTGCTCGGTTGCCTTTGAATCCGCCACTTGGGGTCTATAAGAACTCGGCCCCAACATGGTTGGGGCTGAGGTAAGACCATTATGATTATAGCACCGGAAATGGCACTCGCAGACTTTAACGTGATTAAAAATTATTTTAATGAACCTATTGAAAGAGAGAAACCAGGGATCAGTATACAATTATTACCTCCCTGAAGAAACAATCATCAAATCATTAACAATTGTTGTTTTAACATTGAAAATGGAGAAAATAATAGCATAGCATGATATATAGATATGTAAAGGTTAGTTTAGTGGAATAAACAGATTTAAAAAATGTTGACATTCCAGCATATTTCGGCTATTGCGACGAGTGACTGGTTTAACTTGTCTTTGTGGTGTGTGGATGCGGGACCAATTTAACGATTAACGATGATGATCCGATAACTATATGGTGGTGGATATGCACTGTAAGTTCTTACTTTAGTAACGTTTAGATTTCAATTTTTTTTTTCTTCTTTTAAGAGATGGTTTATTTATCAATTTTTATACTAGAATGTATTAGGCCTATTCATTTTTGTATTTTATGTGCTTCCTGGACTGCCAGTGACAGTAACTTTGCGTTGCTTTTACTGGTGAAATCAATGATATATGATATGATATTTAAAAAATGGATTAAATGATCTGAATGAAATCTACTGGAAAGTGTAATTAAGTTACAAGGAAGAAATTAATACATTTTTGTGACGATCTATATTCAGGTATGAAGTTGGGGGTCATCTTAAGTGCTAACGTCCCTTTCCTAATACCTCAAAAACTGAAGAATGATCACAAACATTACAAGAGTAAGGTGTAGAAATTCAAATGAGTAAGTCTAGTTGACCATTCCAGATGGCTTCCTTGTGACTTTAGTGACCTACCTGTATATATAGCCTCAGAAGAAAAATGACTAAATACGTTTGCATTGGACGTTAAGAGCTATAATTTGATACCAAACTTGGTATGCTTATATGAACCCTTTATTTTTACATACTTAAATGGTATATACAACAAAATGGGCGTGGCCTAAATGACGTCATTGAATTGTTCGGATTTCTGACAACTACTAAAGAAAGACAGTGCATTGTAATCATCTTTATGGCGATGTCTATGCATGGAGGAATTAGTTTAGTTTAAACTAATTCCTCCATGGTCCATGTCATGAGCTTTAATTTAATATCAAATTTGACAAATTTCACATACATTTTACATAATGTATATAAAAGGGTTGTTTGGATTTTTGCGCACCCCTTTTTAGATTGTTATTTGGATCCAAAAGAAGGTTTCTGCCAAGTTTTGTGCTTTTGTCACAGAGTGCAATATAAAAGTGTTAATCTACCCTACCCTAATGGACCCGGGCAGCCAAGATGCCCTGGGGGCCAGCGGCGGCTCTAAGCGGCCATGAGTACTATACCAGGGTTGTAGCTGTAGAAAACTAAGGGTGGGTGACAGACATTTTAAGGGTGGGTGGGTGACAACATTGGTAAACTCTAAATAATAAGAGTGGATCTTAAGGATGGAAAATTGGGTTTATAAAAGTGGGTGGATTGCCATGAAATTAGCTTTAGACTGGATGAAAGTTTTTAAGGCTGGGTGGCCCCGCCCACCATAACTACATGCCTGTATGTACCGATAGCGTTTGCGTAAGGAAATTTAATTCGAATGATGTTTTGTCCTACCTTTAGATGTGTTTCTAAATTTTTGTGAAAAACAAATCTCATGTCTTCTTACAAATATATCTTACATTTATATTTGATTTAACTTTTTATCTAGCAGGTCAATTTTGATGAACCAAATTGTATTTTCTAGAAGCACTTTAAACTCAACTGATACAACACCATAAACAAATAATTGATGGCTGTACTAGCTAACTATTATTGGATTATCGATGACAGATGGGAACAACGGACCCCTGTGGGCAAATCCTGACGTCACCCTTTAAAATACAATGATAATGAGAAAACAGAGCCCAAGATGAGGAGATGAGGAACCAAACAAAACTAAAAGAGGAGCAAGACAGGAAAATAATAGAACAATAAATGAGATGAGAAGCAGGAAAAGTATTTTTAAAAATGAGGACAATAGGCCCAATATACAAATATGAGAAAGATAACAAAATAAGAACAGGGAAATGAAAAGAAGATAATTATGAAATGGAAACAATGGAGGATGAAAATGAACACTAGAAACACATATTTCTGTGTTCCGATAACTAAAATTCATACAATAATGTGTTATTTAATGTGTCCCTGGAAAGAAATTGACAAGCGGTCCAATATAATCACAACTGTTCTTATCGAAATTTCCCATCCAAGCCGAGAATATTTAGACATGCACACACACACACACTACTGGACCATGGAGGTATACCTCCATGACTGGACTAAGAAACTAACTCATATTGTTGGCGTAACGGTCATTTAAATAAACTTTCAAGTTACAAATATTTGATATTACAGTACTTGCCTTAATAGTTTTGTTGATATATACGGAAAATACCCTATGAACACAGAAAGTTATGGCGGTTTCTGCTAGAATACAGCCTATCGACCATGTCCGCCGTTATTTCACGTGGTCACTCTGGCATTGCAATGTCTACAGGTGGTACGTCCAGAATATTTAGTGAAAATAGCCTCAAGAACGCTGAAGCACGTACTATCCTTTCACTATAAAAAATAAGAAAATATTTATTGGTCTAACATGCTTTTGCAAATTACTTTATAAAACTGCATAGGCCTACCTCATCACAACAAAAATCCTTTTCGAAACAAGCCGCGGTTCGTTCGAGTCTATTTCCACTCTGCCATGCACACCTACAAAGAAATTGACTCGTATTGTATGAGAACGGAACTAAAAAAAATACAAATTGCAATTGTTGTAGAATAGTTTAAAACATATGCAATACTTAGGGCTACCTCGTCTTGTTGATACGTACGGTACATCACGAATATAATCTATAATCATAAAAAAAAAAATGATGACGTCTTTTTGCTAACATACAGCTTGTCCACCATATCCGTCACGTCACGTGGTTCTCTGGAATTTTAGCTATACACAGGTGGGTGCATCCAGGATATTAGGTGAAAATGGCCACAATAACACTTTTAGTTCAGATTATTAGAATAAATAATATTAATTGTTCAAGGGTATCAATAGAGATTATAAACAGTATTTGCTTTTCCATTGGCGTGTACAATTAATATACACAGATCCATAAAATATCAGTAAAATGAAATATAAATAAAAAATATACAGTAATCTTAATTTTCGACACGATGTAGCCTTCAGAGCTTGAAACTTGAAATAAATAAAGTACGCTGTGGCTGGGGGTCCGGTACCGGAGCTTAACGTCCCGAGAACAACGAGTCCGGTACCGGAACTTTAAGGTCTGAAAACAACGGATCCGGTACCGGAAATGGACGCCCGAAAACAACAAATCCGGTACCGGATCTTTAAGACCTGGAAATAAATGATCCGGTAACGGACCTCCAGCCTCAGCGAATAACGCATAATATTACAGTATTTATAATTTCTATTTGAATTACTATTAATGATTATTAACGAATATTATCTTAAGTTCGTTTTACTTTTAAAAATTATGTCAAAAAATAGATTATAAAAATATTCAAATTAGATATTTTATCGTGTGCTTCCGACACACAAATAAGGCCAGCTACCTCCCTGATTTTCACTTTGCTTAGCGATTGGGATAGCCTTACAAGCAATTTGTTCCTGGTCACCAGATTAAATACTGCTGTGGGCTCGATGGTACCCTGTGCTACTCCCCAACCCTTATGGAATGCTCTATAAGCGCCACTCTTGAAAGCATCGTTCTCGAAGAAGTCCCGCACTGAAGCCGCCTCCAAAAATTGTATAAGCGCTGTGGTATTTATTCGAGCATTTACAGTATTTTATCTAGAACCCTGTAAATTTATTTACGCCTAATATATTTAAATTTATTTATGCCTAACGTATTTTTCATATTTCACTATATTTTCTTAACGTTGCCGTTCACTAACTATTTGTAAATATTCACTTCTGAGCAATAATTCCCCTGGCTTATTGATCCCATTGGAAATATGTCTGGTGGGTTATCCAGGTATATTCAATTAATTTTTTTCTCTATTATATCTGTATGTATTTTCTCTTAATTGTATTGTAATGTGTGGCACTGAATGCGAAATAAATCAAATTTATACCAATACTCTCGATTGGAGATTGAGCATTTACGGTAGTGCATGAATATTATGTAAACAACAATTAAATAATCCTGTTGGACGGGGAACACGACGACCCCACATATTTTTGAGGGGGATTGGGTCCCCCACGTATCAACCGCAATGTACCGTAATTTCATAAGTAAAGATGATGCCTGAAAGTTGTTGATGAACTGCATACATGACTCAGGTTTAAAAAAACAAAACAAAACAAAACAAAAAAACAAAAATGCTGTACAGCTTGAGTACTGTACGTATATTATAGCAGATACCCGTATCACTACCTAGTGCACGACTCGAGTGTGTGTGCTTGAGTTATAATTTGTGAAGTATAAGAAAAAGTATTTTCGGCACACGAAGTTAGGTAGGTAGATTAAAGTAAATACATCAAAGACAATTAAGTTATATTTTCTATGGTACAATACAGATTAATTAGATCTCTATGATAGAAAAAAATTGCTGTTAAAAGATCATGGTGATGTTATAATGATGACTTACCGGTACTATAAAGGTCTGTTTATACTTCAACGATAACTATAACGATAAATAAGCTAAAAAGCGATTGTTTATATAGAAAACAAAAGAAATAACAGAAGTTTTTACACTAGGACGATTCGATATTACGATTTATCGTGTATACGATAACAAAATATTTTAACAAATTAAATCATATAACGTCATAATCATGGAAAAACGATAAAATCGTTGCAACTACTACGATTTTAATGTTTTCCATGATTATGACGTCATCTGATTTGATTTGTCAAAATATGTTGTTATCGCATACCGTAACTGATCAATCTTTATCGAATCGTTCTAGTGTAAAAACTTCTCTTATTTCTTTTATTTTCTATATGAACAATTGCTTTTTAGCTTTTTTTTTAATCGTTATCGTTGAAGTATAAACAGGCCTTAAGAGTGTTATTTCCGGCCAGCTTGAGGTACTACTTCCTCAAATTTTCGCATCTATTCTCAACCATAGTGGGGCTGGGATGGGTGTGGACTTACGGTTTTGATGTAGGGTAAAGTAATGTACAGTAAATACATCAAAGGCAATTTTTTAAAGTTTTATTTTCTATGGTACTGTATATCACACCATATTAATTAGATCTCTGTATGGTGATGATTAATTTTACTATATAAGAGAGTCATTTCCGGCTATCTAGAGGTACATTTCCTCAAATGTTCACACCTCAGCCCCAACCATGGTTGGGCTGAAGTGGCTGTGGTATCACGAAATGTTCCCCCATCTTTAAAACAGATCTCGCCCAAAAAAAAAATAAATAAATAAAAGACAAGACAAATTCACTAAGATAAGTTAATAATATCTTAGGATAACAATAATGAGGTGGATGATATCTAGGAATCTTGTACATATTAAATGAACGATGCATTAGAGAAGCATAACGTAGATGTATTATCCCTGGAGCTATAAAGGAAGCGATAACAATAATGAGGAGGTGGATGAAATCCAGGACGGGTGAAATTCAAATTGACAAAAAGACATATTGCATGATTGACAGGATTGACAGGAAAACATATTGCATGATTAATGTATTAAATTCAAATTGGACAGTAATATTTTTTTTATTTAAATAGGATGTATGTATGTATATTTTGTTTATAAATTAATACCCATTGCAGTGTTATTTTTCTTTTTAACGGTGTCTAAATTTGTTTATTGGCGTTTTAAATTGTGTATTGATTGATCGTTATGCTGATATAAATTATAGGTATTTTATATATTTTTTATAGTTTTTTTAAATGTTTTTGTTTACTACACGCTTAGAAAATTGTAGTCTTTTCCGTAGATTTTTCAATTTCAATTCCGTAATAAACGCCATCTGGAGAAGTATCAAAAACAATTTTCTAAAGCGCAATTCTTTTATGATGATGAGAATTATGATAGTGATGGTGATGATGATGATGATGATCAGAATGATGGTAATGATGATGATGGTGGTGGTTATGATGATATTTGTGATGATTATGATGATGATGTTGATGGCGACGATGACCGTGGTTATGATGATATTGTTGATGATTTAATGATGATGATGATAATATGATGATGATTGGATTGGGTTTATTCGGTGTACACACCAAGGATAACTTACGAAAGTGTGAAGAAGACTTATTTCCAGTGAGGTCCTTCAGGTGGTGATTGGGTAGTACACCGGGAGAC
>NW_022753119.1:22964-57346 GCF_011630105.1 Anneissia japonica
CCTGTAAGAGAGTGAAACTAAATGGGATTCAAACAAGTGCCCAACTACCCCAGTAGGGCTTTGCGTTTCATTTCTATATGTTTTGTGAATCATGGCATCCTTAACGCATTTAAATGAACTTATGTTCATTTAGTTCTCACAACAAACAAACAACAAGCAATGGAACATAGGCACACAAAAAAACACGATTTTCATCGTTCAAGATTTTAAATTCCAGGCGAAATTTCTTCCGCATTTTAGGAATCATGTTTTATTACGAAAAAATGAAGTAATTATTTCACTTATTGTACAATGTAAGAAAAATTGAACGGTATGAGAAACAAACGACGAGTGTTAACGATATATCGTCGAATTCTTTTGGCAAATTCCGTATGAAATACTTGGGACCAGTCTCTACTTTCTGTAATGGTACCCATTATGGCGTAAACCTTATTAGGTAAGGCTCAATCTCATAATGCTTTAACATACTTTTAAATCGAAAACATATTCCCTTCAGCCTCAAGGATTATACTATGGGGGATGTGATTTTACCGAATGGGAAAGCAAACGGAGTTTAGAGAAAAGCTTTTAATTTTAACTATTAAACCCATAATTTATGTTTTGTATTGGCTTAGGTATTTTAAGCAGACCTATACTGTAGCTTAAAATACCAAAACGCTGATGTGTGTTTCATAAGCGTTTGATTTAATGACTCGGTAACAGTGGTCTCCCTCTAATTAAAGACCGATCCCAATTAAAGACCACCTCTAATTAATGACCACTTTAACAAATTTAATGTCTCTTAATATCTCTGAAAAAAACTCTGAGAAATAAAAGTGGGACGATCCCAGAAAAGACGAAAAAAAAAATGTCTCTTATCTTCATTTCCTAAGGAGAGACCAAAGCTGATAGAGACCATATGGACACCCCGGTCCCAAAAGTGGTCTTTAATTGGAGGGAGACCTGTATAGCTTTTATAACTAAAGCGGTATAGGCATATAAAAGACCTACATTAACACATTTTACATTATTCATTCGTTATTCCTTTGAACAAGTAACTCATGAACAAAAAAAGAACAAGATAATATTCGCTCATACAGGTTATCTAATTAAATAAACGTAATCATTTTCTTTAAACAAATATTTTATATACAACTCTGATAAATATACCTTATTGACATCATGAGCACACGATTATTCAATATAAACTATAGATACATAATTATACAATAATATATACAAGATGCATGTCTATCATGCCAGTATAAATCCAGTTAATTGCCCATCGTTTTTTATTAATTACATTATAAAATAGACCCAAATAACATGATTTTATTCTCTTGGACGTTTATAATATTACATATACGCCTAGTGTCAAATATAATAAGAATTACCAGTAATGTACGCCATCCAACGAGTTAAACAGAGGCTTCTGATCAAAGAGGGTACGAAAATAATTATTATAAGTGGGATTGGTATAGTGCGCACAACGTAATACAGGCTTACTATTACACATTTCATTTTAAAATATTAAATATTAAATCCTAGACATAATTTGCGTGGAGTGGCATGGCTTACTATAACCATTCGGAGCGCCTGTATTCTTATAGAGCGTTATTACTTAACAGTTGATCGTTAATAGTGTAAGTGGCCATACAATGTATCCAATCTTCAACAAATAAACTGTTAATTAATAAAACTCCATAAATACAGACGGTAACATAATGTACGCCTATGATTTGTATATTTATATCTTGACCTTCGGCACTAGTAGTACAGAACTACTGCTTGAATAAGCATTCCTTCTCTAGATACTAGCCTTGTTTTATGTAACCCGACAATTACAGAAAGAAACGATGTTATTAACGAATCTTGACACAACGTTGAAGAATCTGCCAAGATCAAAGCGCCTCAGGAATAGAAATCAAATCGGCGCTATAAAAATAATATTGTTTTGAATGTGGATGCTCCAAACAAGAGTTTTATTATGAGGCTCATGGGAATGGAGTTGTTTAGCCAGAATTTTCACGAATAAACTATCTCCATTCCCTACGAGTCAGAAAAGATTTAGCTTATAGAGAATACATGGTTTCATTTTGTAATTGACGACTTTATGAAGAACAGTAAATAAAATAAAAAGTATTCCTCAAGGGAATCTATTTGTAGGTGTAATATAAAATGGCGAAAATGTTCCATATAATTCTACGCAATCGTAGTTGATTGAAGGATTATTTCAATCATTAGTGTAGAACAGATGAAGTTGTATTATTAGCATCCGGAATAAATCAACGATCGTCATTTGCACGTGTCAGTTCACGCACATCCGCATTATTATTATATATACCCAGTCGTTGCGACGTTCCATCCTGAAAAGTTCCTGTACACAGATAATAATAGGGTTGATGGCACGGCTGGGTCATACGCCTGTTTATCATACGACATCGTGGTTATCGATATTCATTTTATAGTTATCGTTTATTGAAAAGTTTTTCGAGATTTGGTTACTGTTCTGCTGCTTTGATTCATGTTGAACTTTCCAGATATATGTATTGTTTAATTTACAATGTAATAGTTCGAGATTATTATCAGTAATAGTAATGTTTTTTACATTGTTGGCATCCCAGACCTCCTGACGGATAGATGGCCTGTAAGGCGGTAATTTTTGTCCACTGTTGAACCGCTCGAAGTGTTTTTCTTCATTTTTCAGCATCCTAGCGGCCAAAATAATTAGAATAAATAAAATACAGGCTCCTCCGATAGGAACGGCTATCACTGCTGCCCGGAACCAGACGGCTCGATTAACGGAATGGTAAGGTTGTGTGTTTCTATTATCTAAAAGAAATACAAAAAAGGAGGGAAAAAAAGCACATTAGTAAAATGAAATAAGATGTAAATCAAAGTTTTTTTTCAAGAAAAATGACTCATCATAAATTTGTATATCTCTATGTGAAACAGTCTGTAATTATTTGTAATTTCTGATCAATAAATACTACACACCTAATCAAAGATTCTGTTAATGTCATTTTCGTTATTATTTAAACAGAGATTATTCTACAGTAATTAAAATTCCGAAAGCACGCCATCTACGATAGGTAACACCACAGTTCCAATATTGATCCCTGTGAGATTTATTGATATGATTCCTGAAAAACAAAAATCTAAAGCTTGGAGACACATGCTGATACAGTTACAACAAATTGTCACTTCGTGTACAATAGTCATATTCGATAATAGGGAACTCTCGATTTGCGCGACGATGCGACGCTAGAACGGAATCATTCATGCGTGACCCGTCCTACCAGGCGTCCTACGTTCTCTGCATACGTAGATTTTGGCTAAATTGCGTCCTGAATCCACGCGACGAGAACTTAACGTTCTCGCAAGCGCAGATAATTTTAGTGACGTCATTACGTTCTACGTCCTACCGTCGTCGTGCAATCAGAAACTCCCTACTATTATTATTTTATGACGAGGAAACCTGCACATGCGCAGACATCTTACAATTTTTACATGCTCTTTAATTCCTCTTCAGCCTGTCACTCCAGCCCCTCACCTGTTTTAGGGCTCCATCCTGAATTACGGGAGAATTTTAATAGTTCCTTGCCAGATATTTAAAGTTTTCAATGCTTTTCCCGAATACCGCTATTACAGTACTTTCATTTGTACTTCTTATAGCCTTGAGCCTGCAAGAATTTTGCGCCATCCATATTGATGAAAAATATATATTTTTACAAATTCGTCCAATGTAATTGCTCGAAGGTCTTTCGTAAAATTTAATGGCGTATATCAGCCTTGGGCAGTTTACAATACTACGAATAAACTTTGCAATCCAATCAAACGCAGTCATTCGTATACTTTCTGACAGCCGCCAATTCTATCAATATATATATATATATATATAAATATATGAAGACAGTGTAAATAAAGACTTTATGATTAATACGATACTTTCTTCAATCTAAACCGACTATCAGACGATTGCCCTGAGACGTGCTGTGTGAAAAACAACACATTTCTCACCCTCTCTCTGTCTATCTCTAACACTGATTTTGGTCATGCCGCCCCCTATTGATTACTCTATGAAGCGCAAGTAAACAGATTTTCATATGATAATACTGTACAACACTGTACAACATTATATAAAATTTATTTCCACCCACAAAACAGCTTTGGTTGAATGATTCCTGTCTTCTCCTATTTAAATGAAGGCTAGTACCTACCAGAACTTTTAAGCTTTACTACAATTTTATGATTAAATTAATACAGCATGTACTTCATTCGCATTGATATAACTTCGAGTAATTAATATACAGTTAGCCGACTCCACCAACAATGAACATAAAACTGTCTCTAATTCGCAGCCAAAAAAGCGCAAATCAGCTGTAATTGCTCCATCGACAACAGCAGAAAAGACGAAAGACCAGCAGTGCGTAACGTACAGTCACAGTATCAATATCACTAGTATCTGTTTATTGCGAAAACCCAATGGTCCGTATGCTAGGCGTCATTTATTCTAACTGCCAGACCAATGCAAACACCAACTAATCGAATTTCTACCGGGATATTTTTTAGCGCATTACTGGATAGAAACACACAGTCGTTTCCATCTCGCAGACACTATTACAGATAATTTATTCTAACAAACAATTCCGTATTGAGACTCTTTGCCTTCATGCATTCATTACTTTTAAATCCGCTGTTAAATATTTAACTTAATATTATTTTTATGAGTTGAAATTAGATTTTGTAGATGGGTTATATCTTAGACTTCCGCGGAGGGTTGGGTAAACTTTGTTTTAATTACAAAATGTCGTTTTAATTTAAAGACAATCACAGGCGTCATGGATCATCATGTTGATTGAAGTAACTCATTAATCGCAGTCAATAATATCAGTCAGTAGGTCGCGATGGATTGTTTCATAATGAAGTGTTTATGTTGAAAACATATCATCAGACGGCTCAAACGGCGCCAAGAAGGAGGCTGATTTTCGTATTAGGCGAAAGTGCACGCTTTTTGTTGCCATCAGCACTGAATGACTTGCGCAGCCCGAGAAATAGAAGCAGTCATCTTTAACGAAAAGTACACTCCGCGCGAGGGCCGTCTCCCAGGAGAAATGCGGCGTTGACGGTACTTGCAAGGTCAAATAACCTCATACTAAAACAGTAGGTTATTACATAAAAATTATAAGTAGTTCTTGTATGAGGCTTTTGCCACTAATGCTGACCAACGTACATGATACTTATGCAAAATTGTTGGCCTAGGTTCTTCTTATTTAAACGCTTGCGAATTTTCATTTTCATTAGATAATTGTTGGGTTAATTAGCAAGAAAATGAACGTCTATATCTAGACTCTTTTTGGCAACGAATGGTCATGTGTAGATACAATAACAGACCTACATTGTTACAAAACACAATAAGCAGACGAGACTTAATTTTTGAGTTGGTCTATAATACAGATTTTCGGCCCTGAAAATGTATGGTGCAGAAATTGAATGAAGTACAGTAATGATACGCCGAGTGAAATCAATATTGACGGATAGTAGATCATCGGTGATTACGTCACCCTAAGTGTTGAAATCTCTCTCCAGTTCCGTAGTGTGTATTAATTATTATAGTTTCTGTGATAACAAATTTCATAGCGGTTTTATGTATGAACGAGTAACGGGTTAGAATCGCTCGCTGTTAAACGTTGTTTCTATTGTAGTGAGGCTTAGCATGGAAGGGCCACTGAGCAAATGCAGACAGCAGGGCGTCGTGTCGGTGATGACTTGGCTCTTTGAGCTTTTGTAGTTTGTTCAATAATAACACTGACGATGGATATACCATATTTTTATTCACTTTTCTGAAATATTCACATAGCCTTCAATAATATATAATAATTGCGTTTTTTTAAACTACAACGCATGCTTACTAATAATTAAAGTTAGTTAAACTACTACAATCTTACATTAGTTTGCTCAAGTTTGGCTGAGTTTTTGTTGCTACGATTGACTATCATACTTAACTACGCGTAGCCTTATACGCGCTGGCCAATCCAATCTAATCAAAATGAACGATACACACGCGCCAGAGGCTTATTTTGTGACAGTGGCAGCTTTAAATATTATATCAATACGCACCACGTGCTAAACATACCAAATAAAAAAAAAACCATGAAGATACAAAACTATGATAAAAATCTAAGTCATTATATGCAACACAGGGTTTCCTTTACTAATACAAGTGTAATGTTACATCTATCAACTGTGGGGTATGATATAATTATACTTTGCATTATACCTGCGTGTCTATCGGACAGGCATGTGGATCGTGGTACGGTATTTAGACGATAGTAGTATATATATACTTATTAGACTTTGCTGCCATCATATTTTAAAACTTAAGCCTATATATATACTGTCTCTTATACACATCTATTATTATTATTATTATTACAGTATTATTATTATGATCATTATCATTATCGTTATCATTATTATTATTATTATTACAGTATTATCATTATCATTATTATTATTATTATTATTATTATAATTATTGTTATTATTATAGTTCAGTTACGATCTGGGAATGTTGCCTTACATTGGTTATAAGCCAATTATTGTATAGGGCTATAGAATATAACGACTAACCATACATATAATTATTTCATCTTTTTTTTTAACTTTCATTCATTCATTCTTTCTGTCTCTTATACACATCTAGATGTGTATAAGAGGTCGGCTGATATTCAGAGCCCTTTTAAATATAAAATAGTGTGAAGTTTTATAACTAAAGTGTAAGTATAACGGGCTTAAGGAGTGGAGATGCTGTTAGTCACAGGTTTTGAAAAGTGATCCTGGGATCGGAAGGCAAGGTTTCTTAACCACCAATTACAATGGGCATCTCCGCTTAGCAACAACAAACTATGAACTACAATGATGTTAACCATGATTTAAATGCAAAAAAAAAATTATGAATGTAGTGAAAATCGCTAAAATTACCCAGTTTATTGTTACATCAAACTTCAAGGCCATATCTCTTATTATTATGGGATTTTTTTTTTCAATAATATCTATAAATAAAATAGGTAGGCCTACCTTAAAAATGATTAGCCTATGTTTAATTTCCACGCTCAAGTTAAAAAGGCGAAATTGATTAAGTTTAGGCTTTTAGTAGTTTGTGAACTACTGCCTTTTACTGTCCAAATATTATAAAGCTTAAGTGATTTGAATTTTGATTTGATAATTTTAATTTTTAAAAGTATATATCGACCTTGCAGCGCTATACACGATCTGTCAGCCAAATATAAAATGACTACAGGAAGCATCTATCGAACAAACATTGGATTTAAACTCATTTCAAAGCCACTAGGCTAATTTTGTTGACAAGTACCTCTTTCTCTGTCACAAAAAACAAAAAAAAACAAAACAAAAACAAAACAGTCAGCAAAAATATTATTAGTTATCAACATTAAAGCACGATTAATGAATGTATTATGTGAGCAGCTAAGTTATAATTACAGTTCCAGCTGCGTGGCGGGTTAACCTGCTCACGAGAAGTGCATGGAACCCCACTCTGTCTGATTATGTCATTTATCGTTCCATACCGTCAAAATACATGTTTCCCATTAACTAAACATCACACACTGCGGTGTGCTCGCCAAATACTCTTGAGAATTATTTTTTTCCGGCTTGTCAGGGTCAGCTCGGTCCGGTATGTCCCCAATTACGCGAAATGTAAATCACTTTGAACTAATAGGGCTATACCGCTGGAACAGCACACATCATCGGATAGTAGACGTTTCACATTGTAGTAGTGGTAGGGCGTCCGAGAGTCCAAAACAACCTTCTTGGATGTAAGTACTTAATTTTAGGTTAAGAACAGAGAAAATATAAAATATATATATATATATTTTCTTTCTCTATTCTTCCGTCTATTGATGAAATACAAATGATGCAATTGAATTCAATTGAAATACAACTAGCAAACAATTAGGCCTAAACTATACTAAATTAAAGAATCAACGCAGTGCAGACCTAACTTTATCCCTTTCCGACTAGTTTGCCGAAGTCCACTTTGCCGAACTCAGTTTGCGGAATACCAGTTCACCGATCCAAAATCATGACAACATTGCCGAAACCCAGTTTGCCGAAATTCACTTAAAAGCTATGATACAGACCAAACTAGTTTGCGCATGCACGATAAATGTGCGACACAAAATAATTACATTCTAGGAATGTATCAAAATATTTTCAATAAAATAATGGCCCATGTTATTATAAAACAAATGGGTACAATGGATTAATTTTCTAACATAACTTGTTCATTTTAGCCAAAAATCTTACGTTGTCGTAACTTTAAAATACCTAATACGTGTACAAAACATCAACAACAATTCTATTTGTAATCAGTTGAGTTTAGTTACTTAAAGATTCGTTGTTCAAATGCACGTACGGAAGGCCTACGATGGCTATAGATAGTATATTATTTATATAGAATGTGATTCGATTTTAGTTTGACAGCTACCTTGGCCAAGGCATTGAAACGAACCAGGGAACGTCGTGAGAGTGGTTAATTGGACAGGCGACTACTGATGATTCAGTCAGTTCCTTTATCATCTATTTTGTACTGTATATTTAACTTATTTAACTCTAACTGTAGGCCAATTTCAAGCATGTTACAATGCAGGAGTATAGTAAATCAAGACGAGTGGTGATTGGTCATGGTCAATATACAATACAACAAGAATTATCTTTCCAATATTACATATACTGTATTAATAATAATATGATAAATGGATATACTTTCAAACACTAGCAAACCATAGTTTTCGTTCAGTGAAATTCTCTACCATTAAAAACCAATGTATTACATGTTGTCGTTCACACAGAAAAACTCTCTAACCTTTCTAAACTAACTTTATTAACTGGGAATATTGCCTTACATTGGTTATAAGCCAATTATTGTATAGGGCTATAGAATATAACGACTAACCATACATATAATTATTTCATCTTTTTTTTTAACTTTCATTCATTCATTCTTTATTTAGTCAATAACTTTCCTTCGTCCTAAGGTGTTTATGCACAGCGCCTTATTTTAGCAACATGTATTTCATTTATTCAATATCAGTGATTCAATCTAGCTCAGAAACACAAACAGAGCCAATGGAATTGAACCAGACACACAGGCATGCCCGTGATTCAGGAATTTTAATACCTGCATGTATCGACCACTTACCTACTTCATTGCTGTTTCCTTCCGGAATTGTAACCGGCCTGTCGACCCGTTTATCGTAATTGCACATGTCATCCGTGCAACATTGCACAGCCAATATTTCACGCGTGTTATTAATATGTTCCTTCGTTTGGCACAAATTTTCTGGTAAATCCTGCACACAACCGTGTCTATATGGACGGCTGCCTTGGAACGGGTCTTCGATAAATTCTGTGTAACAACCGTCGTCAGACTTGCACATATAACTGTATAATACGCAACTTGGTGCGTTGCAATAGCAATGTATTTCTCCTAAAAGAAAATATAGAGAATATAATTATTGATATTTCTCGTCTAAAATATTAGGCCTATATTGTACATACTTTACTTCATAATTATTATAGGCCTATTTTGGCCGTCATAATAGGAATTGTCAATTGTTACGGTATTTCCATACCAACTTTTCCCAATCCATACTGAAGCCGCTGTGATCTACCCGTCTGTCTAAAAAATGTAAATATTTTGACCCATATATCCTTGATTGGATGTGATGCTCGAAAATATTGTACTAATTACGTAATATTCTAAATGTACGCGCTATATAGACACGCATGCGAAGTCTGAGAAAATTCATATCAGTGCAGATAGGTGATAACATCTCATTAAACTTTAAATATGATGAGTGAAGAACGTCTAGATAAACGAGAACATAGGCCTAATATAACATATATCATCACACACGCTCCTAGTAGAGGTGTGTGTGTGTCCGAAATATTGGAATTGTTTAATTCGAGTTCAATTAGTATTCGAAAACACATTGATTTCACTCTCTCTATAAGCCTCTTGTGACTTTACTCACATTATTGTCGACTTATTTTTATATACTTCTCTCAAGAGTGCAGTGAAAAAGTACATGTTTTGCGGACTAATTACACAAGTTATTTTATGGACTATTAGTAGTATTGCTTGTGTTTTCAGCCTATTATTATTAGTAGAGTGTGGAATATGGAAATAACGATTGTGTCGACTTCGTTTCTGATTGAAAAAATGTATACAAATACGCCTTATTACGAAAGCATCGTAATTTTAACGTATTCATATGAACTGTATCTTACGGACAGCCACAGGGAAGAACAGTCTGGTCAATTTGCATTAAAATAAAGTTGTTTAATGTTATGTTGTTTTCTTTATACTGTACTTCATTTACCTTCGTATAAACGTATACTTTCAAAATAAGTTTTCGCTAATACTGTATGCGAACTATTTTACTAAATCTACGGTACTTATTTATAATTATTAGTACCACGCCACCCATTAATGTAACAATAACAGTATCTTTTCCCAGTACAAATTACGTGGGAAACAGCTCAGTTCAAAAACTTTATAAGTCTGCCAATATAAGTAACATAATATCTGCGATAATAGACGACCAGAGAAACACTAACAAAAGTTAAGTCAATTTGCATTATAGGAACTTCTTTGACGTCTATAAATTTGCTATTTTATTACTGACTGAAAACAAAGACAGTTTTCCGACGGTATTCAACCGTTTGACTGCAGATTCTCAAAGCTTTTGTGTACAGGCGGATCATATGTCCTCTTACCTACCAAGCGAGCAATTGTTTTTCTTAGCACAAAACATCGAAAATTGGTCACTAAGCCACTAGTCTGTAACTAAAGAAAGGGATTCTTTGTAGAATATGGTGGTGGTAGGAGCCAGATGCTGAAAACCCAAATCTAGAACAAAACTCGTGTGAATGATAATAGCGATGAAAACGTTCAGTGCTTAATCGATCGATGTCTATGTAACAAATACATGCGCATTTGCAGCCAGTGACTGGTTCCACGGCGGACTGGCGACATCGTAGAATTACAATTCAAAAAGGATGAACTCAAGTATAACACATTTATTTCATTTCTACGTACTTGAATTCTGTCTAGATCTATTATACTACCCAAGTCAGGTTCATTTCCCACCACTTTGATAGGACCACTAGTTTTTACGACTGGCGTTATGTTGTACTACCACAAATGCTATTAATATTATACATTAACTACTATAAACTCCGTACTACTCTGCTGCTGCTACTACTACTGACAGCACTAGTTACTGCTGCTACTACTACTACACTTTTTTTTAAATAAGAACCAGTAAAATTTTGCCCAGGCTCGGTGTTCTTATTTTTTGGCCAATTTCAGGTTCAAAATGTTTTTATTTTGTTCTTATTTTACACACTTTTCAAATATAAAAAATTATTATTGTACAGCAGTATACACTGTACTGGGAGGTGAAATCGGCCCTGCAAAAAATGGCCTCTGAATGTAAGGCCCAACAAAAAATGGCCCCACAAAAAAGGCCGCGGCTAAAATTGGCCCCATTGGGAGGTAGGTACACCTACTGTACTGTATAATAGAGGGTATTGCATAGTCACACCTACTGCACATAAGGTACAGATATATTTTTTTGGTTTTTCTAGTTTGACATTCTACCTCAGCCTCAATTTGTTCTTATTTTGTTCTTAATTTTTAAGCAATTTCAGCCTCAGTGTTCTTATAAAAAAAAAGTGTATTACTACTACTGATGCTGCAACTGCTATCATCACCATCAACACAACTATTTGTAGTATTATTTGTTAGTACATACTTCAGATATTGAAATATTATTAGGATAAAGCTGAAGTGTTTGATAGCAGTTTAGGTATCACTTTCTATAGATGAAAGATTTAAAACCTGTTGTATACGATTGATAGATATATTTATCGTTCTTACAATTCAACATAATGCAGGTAATTTCGGTTAATGTTTTAGTTCCTTCAATATAAAGCATTTTAATAACCTTTATTTATTTTTTCATTTATTTATTTTTCTTAAAATTTAAAGTTGCATTATTCCGAAATAGATTTGCAAGTCTATTGCCATTTCTCCTTAATACCACGGGAGTTGAATATGATATTTCCCTCTTTATAATAACACTGCAAAAAAAAAAAACTTTATTAGGTCAGCGAACTCAGATATTTAAATTTAGTTATCATCAACCATTAAAAAGCAATTAGTTTCCATTACTGTTCGTTCGCCAGACAACGGCTGCATTGAGAATTACAATCGTTGAGCAAATCGATCAGAACTGAGGACGAGGCGTCCACTGTCTTCTGATTTCCACTGTTGAAATTGGCAAACAAAAGGGACTAAAAGTTGCCTTTTGTCTTAAGTGATAAGCCAAAAATTATATGGCGATTTTCGGGCGGCAGTTAAGCGAGGTCAGTCGATTTTGTATGCGTTTTCTTTACAAATGATTTTCCTCTCAAATGGAATAACGTAACCAGCGGACATACGATACCCTAAGGTGGTCACGACTTGTGTCTCGGTTCCAGTTTACTTTATGAAATATATAATGAGACACAAACACAATCGTTAAACCAATGACTAGACTGGCCAAGGCTATAATATAGTCAGTCGTCTGGTGATATTATCATCATTACTGCTTATAACAAAAGACAGGTTAACAAAAGCAACACGAACAAAAAACGAAAACACAAACAAAAGAATTGAATATTATCCTCATCATCATATTATTATTATTATTATTATTATCATATGCATCGCCCTCATATTCTCATCACGATCGTTACCGTCATGATCATGATAATCATCATCTAATCATCATTACCGCAATCATCATCATCGTCATCATCATTACTATCATCATGACATCATTAACACCACCAACAATTTATCATTTCTATCATTATTAATTTGGTGTCCGACTATCAAAATTTATTTAGATACCCAACCATAATTCTTAAACGCAGAGTTGCCCTAAGACAATGAGTTTTTTAGAAAGAGGCAAGTCATATGAATCGTTGCAATTGGCCAGTACGGCGTATGTAAATGAAAGTGAAAGAAAGAGCATTAGTCGGTCTACAATACAGAATGAATATTATACCGTAACATCCACAAGTATTCTCTTTAATTACAGTACAGGTTTAATAGATCTACCATTCCATGATACACAGGCCTGATAAGACCGTAATTGTTTCTACGAAGACCTTAAAAATAACGACTTGATTATTAGTCGGGTAGGGCGGCATGTTAACCACTGATACTCTCCAGTGCCTGGTAACTGCAACATGATTAGGGTACTGTACAGTATTTTTAACCATAGAGGTCCTTACCTCCATGAAAGTAACGTAAATAAAATGCCAACTTAAGTATTTAGCGATATCAATTGAAATTGAGCAGAGATGGAATGCTGTTATCGTAAAGCCACAAGAACATGCAACACCATCCGGTAAAGAACCCAAGATGGTTGATACTTTTTATGTTTCCAGATAGTTTTTCCTCGCCTCTGGGCATTATGGCGTTCACTACATCCGGCGACTGTAGAATGGTAGAATGGTCAGTACAGACATGGCGGAAAAACAAATCAGATATGGTTCAGACACCTATACACGTGGTTAAAACTCATCCGAACTCTGAGACAATCAAGCTCGTTTATGATTAAAATCAATTACGCATAAAATCAATACAACTCCGCGTGTTTGGATAAAAGATGGGCTGGTAATAAATATCAAATATGAGCTTGAACAGTGGATCTCCCCGAGCTGGGATCCATGATTAGAGTAGGCCTATACATTATTTGTATATGTTTATGAACCTAAAATATTGATGAGTATTATCTATATTCTTTGGTATTATATGCTTTAACAATCCTGAAGATATTCCCGAATGATTGACACGACACAAAATATTATATTCCATCGCGTTACTAGGAAACGCATTATCTGTTTTAGAGTGTCACCATGGCTAGCATTTCGGATAATTTACAATTGCAGTCACTACTATAATACGCGAGTCATTGTATTGCAAAATGGACGATTTAAATATAATGCATGTTCACGGCAGTTTCGTATAATTATTGCTCCGAGATCACCAAGAGTAGACACACCGTGAACATGATCTTCACTCGACGAATAGATTTTCCTGCCTACAGTTTCGTTGATTGATGACATGATTACTATATCTGTTACCGCTACACTCGAATGTATATCATTACCGATAGATTAAACTGGATGGTGTTCAGCAGGTCCATGCCCCGTCGACGAGTAACATAAATCGTCATAAATTTGCAAAGTGTTTGAAAGCTTTGTGCAACAACACCTCAGCGCAAACAGTAGCATGGATTACCAGTATCATAGCATGAGAATTAGAATTAATATTCCAGCGATTTTATAACTTAGGGAATGGGGATATTCTGTCCTAATAAACATTATAAACTAGGTTGATTTATTATAAAGGAAGAAACGGTTATTGTTGCATAATTATTAGGCATATTGCCACCGTCATTATTACCATTATTATCAATATTATCATCAATATCATCATCGGCATCGACATCACGTCTTTTTGTCAAAGGCTGAGAATCGTATTTATAGATACCGTGTAATAACTGATTTCTATAAATTTCTCTTTCTTGATGTCCGACTACTCTTTTATTTAAAAATAAGAACACATTTTATAAGAACACTGTGGCTGAAATTGCTTAAAAATTAAGAACAAAATAAGAACAAATTGAGGCTGAGGTAAAATGTCAAATGATATTTTTATTTTTAAAAACTAAAAAAACCAAAAAATCATATCTGTGCGGAAGGTTTGACTATGTAATGACCCTCTATTATACAGTACAGTACCGATTGGTGCAGGCCTATCTAAATGTTTGGAGTCATTTTTTCAGGGGCAATGACTTCGAAGTCAACCTGCCCCTATATTCATTCATTTTTACATTTATACCGAGGTGGCAATCTTCTCCATGCGTATGACTATGAGAAACAACTAGGCCTACTCTATATAATATCTTTGTGAACCTAGGACGTATTACTGATAGGCCTCCAAGCTCAGATAAACACTCCAATTGAATCAATAGGGACCAATAAAAGGTTCTTGAATCTTGAAATGAAGAAATCGTGCGCTGTGTGATCAGTGCTCATAGTAAAGATGAAGAATATTATCCGCATCAGTTTAACTCAATTTTAGTGTTTTGTTGGGCAATCGGGCAAGATTTGCCGTTTATTACAGGATTATTTGTTGCATGTTTAACTACCATATGTACACTATGATGTTGACTTTATCAGCTCTAGACCCCGGAAATGAGTTCATGTTACTCACTACATGACGAATAACGTTAATCTGTATCTGTTCGGATCAGACATGATTTTTAATGGTGATAAGATTAGGCCTACATGTGTTTCCTCGAAGCCAATGGTGTCGATGTTAATGACTCCCTTCAGAAAAGGAAGTCTCATTAATTCATAAAATAAAAATGAAAAAAAAAAAAAAAGCTTGTCCCACAATATATACGGACCTATTGTATCAAATTGTACAGGCATAGTGTAAATACCATACTGGGGCCAACCGAACCGATCAGAAAATCAAATCAGTGTAAAAGAATAGGGATCGATGATGGCGGTCAGCGCATCGGAAACGCCGTCCGAATCTCCAGCTCACCCTCTTAATATTGTTAATATTGTTGAAATAAAAATAAGATTTGGAAGCCATCAAATAGTAAACCATGTGTAGGCCTTTATAGAAGTACAACTTAAACCGACAAGTACAATTATTTAAATATTTAAAACTTCGAAATAAAATATTTTAATTCTGAAAATGACTAGAAGCAGAATAGGCCAATCTAGTTCGTCTGCAATTTCCAAACACGGGACCTCATTTCAGCCGTGGGGGGTTGGAGGAGGAGAAGGAGGAGGAGGATGAGGAGGAGAATGTAAATCTAAGTAGTATATGGTCTACACTTAAAAGCAATTTTACTATAACTCAACAATTGCTCGATATGGTACGGGTGAACCATATAACGTGTCTAATGTTCGAATCGTGAAGGTATCTGTTCAAACGATTCATGGAGGACCTCTGCTAAGGGGCAGAGTAGTGGTAGTTCAATACTATCATTAGGCTTGTAATGATAATATTATTACAGTGTTTAAAATTGAGTAGGTGTACGTGAAAGTAAGTAGGGCAAAATCTCTCCTATTTAAAACACGCCTCGGCTCGCCGGTTTAAGCTCGATTTTATGACAGGTAGAGAAGGAAAATTCATGGGCATCTTCCTTCTCCTCCAGCCCGCGCAGTGCATCTGTTCTCAATATATCACGTCTCGGTCGGGCTTATTGCTATTGATTTATTCGCTGGCAACACAAACACGGCGTGGGACCGTCGAAAGATATACAGAAGGAGACTTCGTGGAATAAAATAGAATTTTATGTAATGCCGTAAATGTTTGTCTGAGTGATCGAAACCTATATACAGTTAGGACAGTTAGTTTACGTAAATTAACATGAATACCCAAAAATAACAGCAGTAGCATTACACATAAAAATAGTAAGAATAATAACATTGATAATATAATAACTGTATCAATAATAATTATAACAATACTAATTAATAATAATAATAAAACTAATACTTATAATATTTAATAATAATAATATTAATAATAATAATAATAATAATTATAATAATAATAATAATAATTATAATAATAATTAAATACTATTATTATAATGAGGCCTAGAATTTATTTAACATGCCATTAAAGGAGTACACAGGAATAAATAAATATTGTAAATAAATAGAATTCATCACGTTTACTGCAGCTATGTCGGCAGACGACTGACTTACAGTTCGGGGTTCAAGCCAAGAATGAGAACACGCCGCCATTCAAGAATGTAAATCATACATTATACGAGGCAGGGTGGGAATTCCCTCTGTCAAGCTGGCAGAGTATTGGCCTCAGCATGGCCTCAGATATCAGCAGAGAATAAGTGCCCTGCTCAAAACGAACTGAAAACCAGTGAAGGGGTTACCGGTATATGCTGTGATTGATTCACAGGTGTGCCCAAATTACAGGTGCATTGAATTATAATATCCGTTTAATATCAATAATGTTAATGACTGAGGAGTGACAAGAAATGTTAAATCTACGGTACCGACAGTGCCGAACGAAAATATTAATGACACAAACTTGTGCGTCTTCGTGAAATCTTTACACAATTCTGGGTCTGACCGGCCTAGGTCTGCATTAAGTCAAATATATTTCTTGGTGGGTTGCATTTAACCTACTGTAGGATGTCCTGGATTGCTTGGTCTGAACTAGGTCTACCTTGGTCACTTTATTCCATGTAAATGGGCCAGTAGTTGATATGCTTGCTTCCTCCCACGGTCTGTTTAAGTTGCCAAAAGTTTAGTTTTTTATTGAAAACAGGAAAGAGAAAACATATTTATCGCCAATAATAACACTACAGTCTGACGTATGAATTGGTCAAATATCGCACTTACAGTACATTTTGTAGTAAAAAGTAAACAATCAGCAAATCAGCGAGAATTGATTTGTCTCAATGCGATGTGTCTCTGTGGATATAACCTATGATATGATCTTTAAAGCAACTCAATATTTTAATTACATTTTCGAAGTGATTTTTAAAGATTTACCATAGCCAATTTTTGAATTTTATTCCATAAATTCAAGTTAAATATTACCTTCAAATAAGCAGTTTCTTTAATAAGAAACTAAGCAACTGATGTAAAAGTACAACACATGCAATAACGCGGGGTATGCCCACAGCTCTGGTTAAAAGATATGTACAGTGTTACTACGTTCAACGATACAGAAAAGTGCTTTAGGCGTATTTGTAAAATTGTAATTCTCTCGATTTAGTACACTCACACATATCAAATCGTTATAGAGCAGAGATCATCTGTGGTTAAGAGAGTAGAGCGCGAGGTGCCACAAATCTGCATCATTTTTGAAAAACTCTATCTGCTCATCCGCTTTCGTCTACTAGATAAGCATATATGTATGAAATGGAAAGATCGCAACTAGGATATAGGGAAAGCGGCGCCGGAGATCTGGAAGCCGTGTGCGAATAAGTTGAAAGATTTTTCCGGGTGTTTTTAAACTGCTTTAACTCTAATTTACATCCGTCGTAAATTTGTAGGCCATGGTAATGAACCTGTTTACTAAATCGCATGAAGAGCAATTGAAAGTGGTTCGGTTTGTACATTATTGACTCGTGTATCCAATGTTTAATAGCCCGTGACTCATTCTCTGTTACAACCCAAATTAACTGCAATGTTGAGATAGCAGACTTGTACAGTATGTGCATACCGCAGATAAAAATGTATGCATTCATATAAATATAAACACAAACATAACAGGCCTGCAGATAAATAATGCATAATATATGTTATTCTGAAGGTAAACTTGATAAAGGTCTATTACCGAAAGTACTCGTTACCTGTTGTTTTCAAATAATATCTTCCGCGTATCTCCTGTTTTTTTTTAATAATTTATATACCCCTATATTTGTTTGCCTATCCAGCTAATTTTTATATTATATTATATGTATATAGGCCTATTCATATTATATATAGACCTATATATATATATTTATATATATATAAATCAATATAACCTTTCTTTGATGATATATATACAATACAATTTTACTACGTGACTATGGTTACCGTACTAGCGTATTTCAACAAGGTTAACCCTTATATTGCATACTTTTAAATGGTTTGTTTATTTAGTAGACAGCAATAATCATCCCTAATGGCCATATGATGACACTAAAGAGTAAATTTCCGTTTTGCATATTGTTTGAAGCGGCTCTAATCAAAACTCATAGCCTAATGAGTCATCCTACCAACAGAACGCGATTTAAAGTGGCGCACGTGAATAAGCCACAGTCGCGCGTACTAATGACGTTTAAAGTGTGTATTACAATGCAAATGCAGGTCTACGATGTAGGGTCAATCACGAGTAAAGAGTCAAGGATGTTAACATTTTCATAGAGCAGAAGAATGATAGCGCTTAATATACAATTAGTACTGTACCGGTATGCGAACACGATATGAGAGTACACGAGCATACAAAAGTATCAAGCAGCAATGAAGGGCGTATTACTTAATTCTTACTATCAAAAATTAAAAAAAACACAGACAGACAATCCGACGTCAGTCAAGTTATATTAAGCTTTAATATATACAATAGTTATTGTTTTTTTTTTCTTGTTAAATGTACAGCACTAGAATTACCAAGGCACTGTGTATACGATCGGTAGGTCAATGACATCAACTGAATTGGAATCGGAAGTTAGTTTAGCTCGGCGTAATGACTGCAACAGCCAAGTTCTGCTATAAACTTGGTAGATACGGTATGATCATTTCTTCAAGCGACTCTCGAGAGACACGTCATGATTAATTCCGATTCTCAATTCATCCTGGTCTGCTTGAATGAAATGAGAAAATCCTGTACTCTCTTGCCTTCATTGCTTGTGATGCATAAAGTAGCTGACATCGTTTGCGCGCCCGATACGTCAGCTCACGAACGTTTTTTAAATCTCCCTGGTTTTACTTTTAAACGAGAATATAGGCTATACGGTACCTGGTAATTCTTCTTAATGAACAAGATGTAGAACACCCCTGGAAAACAAGTTATACCTACCAGCTAAAATCTTATAACAAGAATAAAGGTACGCTAAATGTGGTACTACGGGCACACCTTCTAAATTAAGTCGCCCTCCATCGTAAATTATTAGACTTAACCACACTTATCCCAAGATGTTATATTTTCATATTGTAACGACTTATATTAAGTGGTACCAGATTTAATATCATAATGAGCAATAGTCCGATATGACGTAGGCCTATTATGGTGTAATGTTATAATTTTGCAACAAATCGCAATTGAAGTTCACATTAATAAATAAATAGGCTAAATGGACATTCGACGTCCTCCGAGTAGAGACATTTTCAAGTTGCAATATACGGAAGTCATGGAAAAATAAGGACATAATATTTTAAAGGTGTTATTACGCCAGATATATCATTTAATATTAATAAAGCCAAAGAATTTGGGAAGGGGATTTCCAGCGGGCCTCGGCGATATTATGACTAAATACATGACTTTGGGGAGGGAGAGAAACTAATTTCCTCGCCAGACATTTTTACCCGCATGATTGCAGTGCCTCTTCAATCAAAATAATATTCTCTATTTGTTATTTGGTAAAAGGAAGCTGAAATAGTAAATACGCTCCGTGATGAGCTGAAAAATGAAAATTCAATACATTAATGATCTATTTAATGTTTATTCTACTTTAGATTTATTTATATAGCCATCTTATGGCAGACGGTATTAAGAGGACGGAATTAGCGTACACAAATCGACGTGATGTAAGGAGGTGATTAGTTTCATTTAAATCTTTAGGCTAATGTACATGCATCAACTCAATCCGACTAATCGTATTATTACATAAATAAAACAAACAGTAATAGGCCTAGATAAGATAAACAATACATTAGTATCAAAACGTCGACATCTACAGACAGGAGAAGACGTGAAAACACTCCACCCGGGTGTCCATCAGTATTGTTACTAAATCCACGATTGAAGCTGAGAACGCTTGATAAGTAATAAAAATAACTATTGTAGGCCTATTAATGATAAACTGACTAATGCACGAAATGAACAAGATAGTGAGATTGTAGCGTCTACAGTGTGGGGCCTGCTCAAGTAGTTTGTCTCTGTATAAGAATAGAAGCAGACGGCTCACTTGACTACTCTATTCTAGTGAGATGGCCATGAAAAGGATTATACTGAACCAACAATGCGCGGACGCCGTAAAAGAGATATTGATGTCCAACTAAATCCTAGAATGTTTTCCCAGTCATTTAAGAGTTTTGGTCGACTAAATGTCTAAACAGTAATTAGCTATGTATAGCGGATTATCTAAAACTAAAGGTTTTTACAGGTACCGTAAAGCATGGCTTAAGGGACCTCGGTCGATTTAACTTCAAACCACGAATCGTTCTTTTTATGATGTAGCTATAAAAACAACGCCATAATTGTATACAACAGATACTAATCTAGTTACTGTAGACCAAGAGGTAGCCCTACAACCATCTTTCTATAACAATATTAATTTATCTGATTTGTGTACCTCCATGATGCTTGGATAGATCTTGTTATTTCTGACATGCTTAGGCCTATTTTCTACAACAGACAACATGAAATCTTGAATATATAGGCCCTACAGGACAATATTGCTGCCATCCATCAGAACATGAGTTATTGCCGCGGGCTGTGTAGACAAGGCCGTTATGGCCCAGTGAATTTGTGTTAAGAGAATTCTGGATTCAACATTCTTGTTTTTTGTTGGTTTCATTCCGATCAGTTAAACCATGGTTAACCATAGTATTCTGAAAATCGAGAGACATTAATTAAACACAATTATTCGTTTATAGTTATCGAAATGAGAAAACTAGACAAGTCTTAAAATAGCAAGGACTATTTTTGTCGATTAATTAACGTTCGGCAGAACACTGTCTTCAGGCTGAAGTGGGGAAACAGCCGAAATAGGTTGATGGTTGAGATGACACCGAGTCGATTGGGCATGTGCACACATCCTCAAAATGTGGCCACCTCACTGTGACGTTAACCGAGGAAATACAATCCCCTATGTAGCGTCTTGCAATAATTGGTTTCTGGGCCTACTTATTTCTGTTATCTCAAAGAGTGTTGTGCGTCCCATGGGTAAGGGACGTCGACAGAATCTCGGATGATTCCCAAGTATATGCAAATCTCGGCTGCCAAGAATATTAATCAGTTTTGATAAGCTACATTTTAAGAAAATCATGTTTTTTTTTAAGTGAATGTCATCTATGAATCATGACAAGACAAGGACAACTTAGTTTTATCCTTTTAAGATGAGTCCATTAGTGCAAAGATATCCGCTAATTATCACTCGTATTCACGCACTGCTTCAAACTATTTATTTTAACTTTCAATTATAAACAAATATATCCTCAGATAAAAAAGCCGACTAAAACGGCATTTTAAAACTATCATAATTGTCATATTTTGCTAATAATTAATGGTATAACAATAAATTTACAGTGCCAAGATAATAGTAAAATAATAGGCCTAATATAAATATTTAAAAAAAAAAACAAATATGAGAAATAATAAAATTACTGATGATAGGCTTAATTAAAATAACAAAACATAAATAAATAGTTCAGATGTATTAAAAGAACAATTTGTACCGGCAAACAACAGAAAGTTGTGCAGGCCTATAAAATAGATGACTAAAATATATATATATATATATTTTTTTTCAAATGAAGGACTGCTAAGCAAACGAAATACTATAGAATAAAACACAAGCAGCAAGTTTGTGATATACCGTAACATTTTATGACCACCCATGAATTTTAAGTAAATCGGTGGTGATATACGAATTAGCATGGAACCGTGTCAATTATTTATAAACACTGTACAATAATTGTGCTAGATAGAGTACCGTAAAACCCCGATAGAAGCACAATGGGCTTAATCTCGAGAAGAAGCCCATCTTGAATTGAAGCCCCCCTCTTTCGTTTTCAAAAGTAGCCTCGGAAAGAAGCTCATCTTAAGATAATAAACATGGGCTTTTTCGAGACAGTACATTATACATACACTGTACATGAATTTCAAAAAATAAAAATAAATAAAAACACGCTTGGTTTATACAGTCGTTTAGGTGATTGAATACCGGTTAATACACTCTCATGGTACAGACTGATGTTACAGTGGCCCTATTTATTGTTTTATAATAATCCCCAAAATGTACAGCATTCATTTTGAAAATAAGCCCCCTCTTCTGTTTACTTTGCAGAAGTAGCCTCGAAAAGAATCACACCTCGAAAAGAACCCCATCCAGAGTTCGTTAAAAAAGGAAGTCCAGAGCTTCTATTTTCGAGGGTTTATGGTGTGTATGGTATACAGTAGATTATATCTGTGATTTTCTCGTTCCAACTTAAGTTTTTAAAACATTGCACTGTTGCAGTGTGTATACTACGATGACATTCGTATTCGTCCTTCGGAAAAGACATGGAGTTGCACTTCCCTTGTGTATACTGGCCCTTGAAACGGAGTCAACATTACACATGCATAGGAGAACAGAAGTGGTTGTAAATCAATATTGAGCTTTTCGATTATAACAGATTTTAGACGATCACGGTAGAACTATATAGGAGAGTATCACTCGTTGGGGTCATATGGCGAACGACATAGATGATTAAAACCTATTAATTCAGATACTATTCAAAAATTGTTGTCTTAAAATCTTGTAATATTGTAATGATAGTAGTTACGGTATACTATCTAACAATAACAATTAATAATAATAATAATAATAATAATAATAATAATTGATGATGATTAATAGTATACTCCTATTGTTAATTACTACTAATAATAATTAATAACAATAATGTCAATTTTTAAGTAGTACTTATAATTTTATTAACTTAAAAAAGTACGGTAGATAACCAACGAACTATGCGTAGTGGGGGTATGTTTAGCAATTAAGTGCACAAGCTTTGTCAATTCTGTAATATACGATACACGGACAGGGCCCAGGAATGAATTTTACCACCCCAAGTGCGATGTCAAGATTGGTACGTCCATCAATAGGTCCATGGATGGTACGTCTTTGGAGCCTATACCAAAGTTAATACTGTACAAGCATTTCCGTCGTGGTCTCTTTTACTAAGCCTAAGGCAGTGATTAAAGTTTACGCTATTTTATATCGAATTACTATTCTTATTTTACCGAAGATAAGCAAAGATAAAAAAAAAGAAGAGACTAAAGAAAAGTCATGACATCATACAAGAAGAAAGCGACTCATTTCGGTGTATTAACTAATACGAATGCATCACATTATATTGTAATACAGTATAAAAATACTTTTTAGATAGAATGTGTTCTTTAAGTACAACACTTGTGATTAAATAATAAAGTCCTTCAAAGGCTGGTTTAACAAAATAAATATATAGAAATGACCAAATACAGTCAAAGTTTGATTTGTTTAGCGGATGTTTAGAGAGATTGTACTGGACTGGAAATGCTCGGGAGGTTAGGTTAGGCATATAGAGAAAGAAAATAGAAATAATTTTATTTCTCTATGGTATAGGCAGACCAAAATGAAAATTAAATTAATAATGCATCTTTTATTAATAATCTAGCACATAAATAAATGGTGAGATTATTGTCAATGCTTACCTTCAACTTTGGAAATGATGAGAGAAAATAACGACACGATCGTTACTTCCCAGGGTATATGCAAAATCATTTTGACAGGCAATCCTTAAACGTTCTCTGTGAATAAACTACAGTAGTAAAGCGTATACGTCAGCCTAGATAAATGTAGTTGTTTAGTTCCAAGATAGATACACACTGAGCTAGGCTTCCTGCAAGAACTATTCAAATAGAGACAGAATGCCTGTTTAATATCCTTTTCCAGTCAGGCAACTGATGTTGATAAAATTGCGCTCAGTACCACACACAGTAGGCATCGGTGGTCCTAACTGCGATCACTTTAAGTACACTTACTGCATGGCTGGCTTCACTCGCCTGTCTGCAGTATCGGGTAGGCGGAGATAAAGGCGGGTCTTAACAGCGTAGGCTAATTAGTAGATAAATAGCAGCGGGCGCCGACTCGGCGCCCAAGTTTACGTTGCAAATTAGCGAAGTGTAAAGCACGAAACAATCAATGGTGAACTGTTCTATTGCTTGTTGTATTGTGACTACTGTTTGTGGCGAATTATACAATGGTAAAGGACAAGGGCTTGTAACAAATCCTCACAAATATTGATGGACTGAAATCCTCAATATAAATTCAAAGTCACTGATGTCTGGGTTGACCGCTATTCATAGGCTTTTCGTCAGAGTATCATCTTTCACCGGTCCGCACTTGTACGCTGTGTGTTTTACACCGATTTACCAAGCTTCTGTGCACCCAATTTGTTTCCCACATTTGTATTGTTTGTTCAAAGATTATTAGCGATATTAATAGTAGATTTAGATGCCATCGTAAACACACTCGCAAAAAAGCCTATTGGCTTTATTCAAGATTCATTGGATTGACTCGACTCCGGTCACCGTCTATTTAGCGATAAATAGTCTCTTGCACACTGTCATTATAAAATATCATTTGATTATCCTTTATGATCTGATATGATGCAAATCCAGAGGAGTTAAACATACTTCCACGATTCTATGCTCTCACAAAACACTTCTAAATTCTAATAATTAATGAACGGCCGAATAGGCGTACAGTGTTCGATTTGATATAGCTGTAACTGTATCGATAGTTTTCTTTTTGTTATTACGCTACAATTATATGAGACGTTTGGAGAAATTTTATTGAAATAATGGATAGGTCAAGGAATGCAAATCAAAGGCGTTGAGAAATAATAATTAACGGGTATCATTGCAGTGTTAAGATGCATGATTAACTAACCATGACCCGCGGACACGGTGGTACCTTTTCAGAAAAACAAAGTACAATGTCGTACCATTAACATTAATTACTTGAGTGTAATAATGCTATTTATAGAGAGCACGGAGCTAACTTCCTTATTTGCATACAATATATTCGTGAACGTATAGACAAAAGGTTCAAATTCGATCAAATTGAAACGTATAGAAAAGCTAAAGGTTGTTGATTCTAGCAAAGAGGTAAAATAGCGGCAGTAATTTAACTATTTATGCCAGAAGGAATGTGAAATAAGAAAATAAAAATGGCCGTACATAAAAAAATATTAGAAAGGGCAGACTGATAAGTGATAACCATGTTATAATAATTATTATTACATTCATATTATTTCGTACCAATATAGGCCTTTTACGTACATAGTAGAGAGAAGTAGGGCCTGTAATAGGCATAGGCCTATATGCTATTCTGCGAGTTAAGAACCAACGGCTTGAAGTTCCATCCGAAGGGAATTAGTGTCGGTCTATAATAATTCACAACAAATTTGAAAGGGTAGCTGGTAGAAGTTGTCACCATCAAAATTGTGGAGAAAAAAAAAATTATTACAATGGTTGATATAAAAATATCAACATTATAGGTGGCGCTATTGTGATAATCGTTCGACTTACACTTACAAATGGTACGATATATTTTAAAAGACCCTATGAACACTCCCCGATCTACATTATTTGGGGAACTTGGATGGATCCCAATAAATGCATGACACTTCAAGACTTAATTTTTTTTTATCGTTTAATTACGATAAAACCGTATAGTTGGCCAAAACTCCTCCAAAATGCAACAAATCAGTTTCAATGTGATCCTAATAACTTCCCTCACTCATCCAAGAGCAAGTACACTCGCCACTTACAGGATGGGAATGACGCTTTATAAGCCTCTTTATGAGACTTAGGGGAGTGGAATTGATATTAGTGGCGAGAAAAATTCTTGCTCTGACAGGAATTGAACCCATGATCCTGGGATCAGAAGGCAAGCATCTTAATAGCCACTGAGCTATTCAACTCCACTTCGTGTGAATTTGAGGACCTTCTAGTAATCTAATCTAATCTAATAATCAGTGCAATTACATATTACTGGTTTAATCCATTTTTCAAAACAGTAAACGAAATAAACAATATTAACTGGAAAGAGGATATTGAAAGTACGCCCCTCCCCCACCCCCATTGCCGATTACTGTAGACCGGCAATGTTCATTATTCAAAGAAAAATTAGAAAATTATATAATAGTTAAATTGGATTTTGGAAGGTGTATCATTGAAATTTAAAGTCACCCCCTGATAGTAGAGTTTCTAGATGGTCTGAGGACAAGAATGGCATATGTACATTTTGCAAAACAAATAATGAAGAAGACATAAGACACTTTTTAATTACTTGTCCGCCCGGCGCTCCTATACATACGTTTAGCTTTAGAGGAGGTAAATAAACTTGAATGTAAATTAAAGTCAGAATATTGATGTCTGGGATCAATTTTCGAATGCTAATATTAATATCAAATTAAGTTATGTCTTAGGCTCCACTACTCTTTCCTTTAAAAAAGTCGAGAAATGCTTCGATGAATTTTGTAAAGTTTACGGCAAACGAGCGTGTAGAACTTGTAATGAACTTAAGCATTTACAAACCTTGTCGTAGATTAAGTACCGTAAACTGGGGTAACTTTGGCAGGTTTTTCACATTATAGGGCCAATATCTCCAAAAAAACTGAATCTTTTTTTTTCTTTCTACCATATTATTTACATTTGAGGGTTAATGTTGCCACTCATGTTGAAAAAAAATTAAAATCTGCATACAATTCTTCCCTGGGGGCCCATTAAGGAGCTGCCAAAGTTACCCTATGTTTGGGGCAACTTTGGCACTTGACATATTTTCTATGAATTAACATAAATGTTGAGAATAAAATAGACAAACACAAGATGAATTGTATTGGCAAGCAAATATCAACTTTAATAGCATCCAATAAAACTTTAAAACAGTATGAAATCATTAAAAAATCATAATTATAAAGTATTAAAGTGCTGTATAATAATATGCATTTATATTAGCTAAAATCCCATAGTCCGAATTACTCGCACATACACATTCATCGCAACCAAATTCAGGCTTGTATTCACCACCATTGCATTGAACACCTTAACTTCTCTCCCTTGTTTATTCAGATACGTCTGAATAATAATTTTCAGGTCATATGGAGTTATGGGTACCCCCATTTTGCCACTTCCGAGAGCGTTTGAACGAGAACCATCTCCTCCGCTTCACTCAGCACTGTAGGTCGTCCTACATTTTTCTTATGCTTTTGATTTAGCTTGCTTTGTAGAGTCGACCACGTACGGCATCTACGGCTTCTTATACATCATCGTCACTGAACGATTATTATTTCCTCTTTCCATTTCCTGCCTTGTAATTACAAACCATGATGGAACTGCAATTTAAAAGCGAAACCATTTAATAATACCAAACACTTTTAAATTGTTTTCTCCCTACTGACATTTTTAAATTCACTATATAGAAAAAGGCCTGGGGTTAAATAAATACATGAAAGAAAGGTAACTTTATTGTTATACAGTATAAACCTTTATATGTACTACTATTTAAATTTACGTTGACCAAACAAAAACAAAACATTTACTTCCGGGTTTAGGCCTAGTAGTAATGTTGGCATCATAAATAATATTATACTATTATTTTTAGTTAGGATTAATAATTTTGATAATTATTTGTATAGACACTTCTGAATACATCATCCATAAATAATTTAGTGGTTGTGGGTGTGTCCAGTACCCTAAATTATGCTAAACATTCTCGCCTAGGCTAGAGAGAATTGACTAGGCCTAGACTTGGAGGAGTTAAAGGTCAGGCACAAGCATGCAGCATGATGCCTCATGCATGGTGTATGTCGTCTAGCTGCATTGCAAGATGCTTAGACAAGCTTAAACATGTTTTTAAATCATGATTACAGAGTATTCTTTCATAGTCACACACTTAATATGTTCTTTAGCTCATATATAGCTGACTTACCGTTCAAGGTCAAGCAAATAGTTGCTATAACAAAGGCTGGACATTTTCTGAATATTATGATTTTTCGAAAGAAGTTTGGCGAACAATGCACGATCGGTAAAGGCTTTTGTACACGATTTTCTTTACATTTGACACAACTAGAGGGCGTTACCATATGGCCAGTCTTCGATTTTATTTTTTTTCTATTTATTCGCAATTTTTTAAAATGACCCTTAAAATTAGGCCACGCCCCTAAAGTCTTTCTTATATTTTTATAAAAACATATTGTTTAAAAAAAAAATCAAACTTGATATAATGAAATTATTTATTTCTGAACAAGTTGGTACCAACCATTCTCCAATCAGGTGAATAGAAATCCTCCGAACGAGCCGACAAAGTTTGCAGGTAGTGAACTGCCAAAGTTACCCTGCATGCCAATGTTACCCCAGTTTACGGTATATGTATTACTGATTAATAATTTGTAGTTAATTAATTTTGTTTACCGGCACTTTATCGCGGAGTCCATTGATCGTACAGGTGGCCCTTCGAAATTTGTGACAAGTAAAGCACGTTGTTCATGCAATTGTATTTAATTGTCATGTTTTTCGGGGATCATCAGCAGCACTATACTTGTGTTTATTTTTTAACTTAAGAATGTCATGTATTGTTTAATAATTTAATTTTTTGTTCTTGTAGCTAAGAATCTTAACTTATTTATTTTGTTTTATTTTGAACGCACCAAATGATTTTTGAGTGCCACCGATCTAAAGGTGTAGGCCTATGTTCTAATACATATTATAATTATTATTTTATTATTAATATCTATGTTCTTTGCTTACAGCAGTAAACTATAATATGTTGTGCAATGATGCAATTGTAATTTTCTACTCTTTGGAAGAATGAGCCTTGCAGTGGCAGATTCAAGGAGGAACCAGCCGGCATGTCCCACTCCCACGAATTATTTTTTTAAAAGGTGAAAAAAGAAAATCATATTCAAATTGAAGTATGAAAGTGCCTTTACCAGCCACCTAGAGTTGCCACAGGCTTAGTCACAAATTGTCTATGGTGGGACTGAGGTGGTATAGAGACCTCCATCGCTGGAAGTCCTTCCCTGCCCCACCCCTCCTGGACCCACCACAGCCGCATATATGAAGTAATTGTTTGTTAGGACTACAGAGCAGATGTTAGCATTAACGACCTATTGTTTTGTAGACAATTAGACTGCATACAAAATTATTTAAAACACAAAACAGAAAATTACTAATCACACACAAAAGAAATTATCTCTGAACATATTTATTTGCTGGGATTCTCAAGGAAAGCGATAGGTAAACAATAGTTTCAAATTCAATATAGGCCTGTATATGCAATCTCATAAATTATCTTCCATTTTAAATACAATATATTTCTTACAGTTAATACATTTTATACAATAGTTTTGATTTGATAAATAGTAAGTTATACATCATAGAATTGTTATGAAGTTTTTGAAATCACAATGTAAAATGTCACACGTTACACATGACTTGGCCTGCCAAATTCAAAGTATGCGTATGTAATTATTATTACTATTTGCTGTGTTCACGGCGTGAAATCGACCGTTTTTACATCACAGGAAAAAGTCAGCAAATTTACATACATTGTGATTTCAAAAACTGTCTATTGTTGACACTGATTGCACTAATTTGATTATAAAATATACCATTTACCAATAAATTGGCACAACTTTTACTCACTTTTACCGTATTACGTAAGTGTTTCGTCACAGCAATTTCAAAAAAGTAGCGCATTACATTTAAAGTCATTTTGAATTCAAGCCTTACTGTATGTAGGCATCATTGCACTTTGTACTTTTATACATAAATCGAAAATAATCATATATATAATATTAATATCTAGAATGCTATGAAAATATTAATTAAAGCGAAAGTGATGATGATAGTTTTATTTACTGAAATTATCAATTGCATTTAATATCTGTGGCGGGGATCATCAGCAGCACTATACTTGTGTTTATTTTTTTACTTAAGAATGTCATGTATTGTTTAATAATTTAATTTTTTGTACTTGTAGCTAAGAATCTTAACTTATTTATTTTGTTTTATTTTGAACGCACCAAATGATTTTTGAGTGCCACCGATCTAAAGGTGTATGTTCTAATACATATTATTATTATTATTTTATTATTTATATCTATGTTCTTTGCTTACAGCAGTATACTATATGCGGTGCAATGATGTACTTTGGAAAAACGAGCTTTGCAGTGGCGGATTCAAAGGGGAACCAGCCGGCATGTCCCACTCCCACGAATTATTTTTTTAAAGGTGAAAAAAGAAAATTATATTCAAATTGAAGTCTGAGAGTGCCTTTACCAGCCACCTAGAGTTGCCACAGGCTTAATCACAAATTGTCTATGGTGGGACTGAGGTGGTATAGAGACCTCCATCGCTGGAAGTCCTTCCCTGCCCCATCCCCTCCTGGACCCACCACAGCCGCATATATGAAGTAATTGTTTGTTAGGACTACAGAGCAGATGTTAGCATTAACGACCTATTGTTTTGTAGACAATTAGACTGCATACAAAATTATTTAAAACACAAAACAGAAAATTACTAATCACACACAAAAGAAATTATCTCTGAACATATTTATTTGCTGGGATTCTCAAGGAAAGCGATAGGTAAACAATAGTTTCAAATTCAATATAGGCCTGTATATGCAATCTCATAAATTATCTTTCATTTTAAATACAATATATTTCTTACAGTTAATACATTTTATACAATAGTTTTGATTTGATAAATAGTAAGTTATACATCATAGAATTGTTATGAAGTTTTTGAAATCACAATGTAAAATGTCACACGTTACACATGACTTGGCCTGCCAAATTCAAAGTATGCGTATGTAATTATTATTACTATTTGCTGTGTTCACGGCGTGAAATCGACCGTTTTTACATCACAGGAAAAAGTCAGCAAATTTACATACATTGTGATTTCAAAAACTGTCTATTGTTGACACTGATTGCACTAATTTGATTATAAAATATACCATTTACCAATAAATTGGCACAACTTTTACTCACTTTTACCGTATTACGTAAGTGTTTCGTCACAGCAATTTCAAAAAAGTAGCGCATTACATTTAAAGTCATTTTGAATTCAAGCCTTACTGTATGTAGGCATCATTGCACTTTGTACTTTTATACATAAATCGAAAATAATCATATATATAATATTAATATCTAGAATGCTATGAAAATATTAATTAAAGCGAAAGTGATGATGATAGTTTTATTTACTGAAATTATCAATTGCATTTAATATCTGTGGACAAACGGAAAGAGAGGGTCAGGTTCTTATAACAATTATTTTAACATTGCTTTATTTATATTTGGTGCGTCTTATGGAAATTTTGACGACGTCTAGCCCCACGTGTGTCCATGCGAATCTGAAAAAAAAAGAAGATAAATCAAAAATTGGAAATTAAGAACTTAGATTCAACAATAACATCAAAATATTTATATCTTGTTATTTGCTACCCACCATTAGAATCAACAATAATCATAATAATTTACATTTGTATAGCGCATATTTCGCAGTGCCTCTATGCGCTTAGATCAAGTTATAAAACAAAAGGCATAATGATTTACCATATAACCCACCCTCATTATCAATGTGACAATCACATTGTCAACATCAATTATTGTCACAATTATCATCATCAATTATTCACTATCATCGCGATCACCAGATCGAAAATAGAACAAGGAAGTGTGTACAGTTTTTGGCGCTCTTAAACTGCTAGATGGGCAATTCCATTATTTTAAGAGGTTGGTTTCATAAGCACACAAACTCACCACTTTGACATGGATGATCACAAGTGCAACCCGAGTAGAGCGGGATGGCTCCTTCCTCAGGCTCTCCACCAGGACAGATGAGTGTGATTAGGTCGTATGTTGGTCGTGGATTCCCTTCGTTGTCTGTAAGACTTGAATCTATGTAGCCTTGGCAACATCGACAGCCAGAGGTATTTGGAGAGTCCAGGACAATTTCATTGTTATTTTTACATCGTCCAACACATACAGGAATGCTGACATCATTTGCGCGGCAACCACGGCTGTTGGTCACATTACGAACCTCAACTGACAAATGGCAGGAGTCTTCAGGTTCTGTTAAATGACAAAAGAAACCATGAGATTGTTAAGAATAAGAAAATATGTACAGGATTAAATAATTATGTGCAAATTAAATAATATCAAATAATATATTGTCAATACGGATATCATCTTACCATATATTTTCTCGCACACTGGACAGCATTCACCTTCTCTGACAACCAATTCATATCCCTGTTGGAAATAAATATTTTTTTGTAAGTTATATAATAAAACTAATATATTCAACCACAATGATCTAAGGAAAATATTTTTTTTTTTGTTGTAAAATACTTCATTTCCAACAGCAAGAGTTAAAATATAAGATATGGTCTTTTAGTCTTAACAGAGAAAATCTGGCCAATTATGGGGCTTGAACTCATACCCTGAGATTGAAAGCTACAACTGCACCCTACGTCTTTGATACTTACATCTTCACACACAGGTACTTCACAGTAGCTGAAGCACTCCACTTCACCATTCTTGCAGGAACATTCTGTGCAGTTGTTCTTTTTCCACAGTTCCCCAGCTTCATAAACAGCGCCCTCATAGATGCATTCGCACTCGTGTGGAGGTACGCATTCACCTTCTTCGTTAACGTAGTAACCGGCATCACAGAAGCAAGCCTCGTATGGCTCACCGCATTCTGGTTCTTCACCGGCTGTGTAACTGCGGCAGGTTTGACTCATACAGTCCGTGCCATAACGTTTGTACACCTCATTGTCTTCACATTCTAAGAGAATCGAGAACAAAAAAACGTGATTTATCCATCTCAACAGACTCTTATTATTGTGTTATGATTGATTAGGTCTAAAAATCATGCACATTTGCAACAAAAAAAAATAGTGTATAATGTGGACCACAAAAGTTTAAGGTTTTGCAGAAGTGTTTTTTTTTTAGTAAACATTTAGAAATGTCAGTCATATATCTGGTCTTGGTGGTCACAGAGGTGTATCTAGGGGTGCACACGCCTCCAAAAAATTACTCGTGCCCCCCCAGTCTTCCCCCCAAAAATCACGGTCAAGTAGTTAAAAATCACTTAAAATCAACTTATTTTGCGAATTAGCGCTCCTTAACTGATCATCGAGCTCCCCCACTTCACCTTCGCGCTCTCCCTCCCATCCACTTCACCTTCGTGCCCCCCCCCCATCAGCACCCCTATTTCAATTCTCCTAGATATGCCACTGGGTGGTCATTTCATTAATAATTAAATCCAATTCAATTTGAATATAAAAGATATACTGTCTGTGTTAAGCTCATAAACTAGGCTATCAGATTTTAATTGAAAAAATATATGCGAAAACATTGGGTCGAGTTTGTTGGGTAGACTTATTGTACCTGAACCAGAAACAATAATGAGCATGTAGATGTACAGTATATAGGTCCAGCCTAAGCCCAGGGTTAGATTCTGGTTCTGGTTGATTAAATTCATAACTGGTTCATTATACCTTTTAGTAGTAGTTTCCAGTCAAGACCTCTAAGTTAGTGAAGGACTTGTAAAAAAATTCATGAAAAATATTAAAACTTATGAAGTACTGGTACTGGTATTGGGTATTTATATATGAGTGTGGGCTTATACCAGAGGAACTACAATATTAATGTTTATTTATGGAGGCAATGTATATTTTTTGAAAGGAAATCATTGACCAATAGCTTCATAAAAGGTTGTAAAG
>NW_022753119.1:57627-88993 GCF_011630105.1 Anneissia japonica
GTATATAGGTCCAGCCTGAGCCCAGGGTTAGATTCTGGTTCTGGTTGATTAAATTCATAACTGGTTCATTATACCTTTTAGTAGTAGTTTCCAGTCAAGACCTCTAAGTTAGTGAAGGACTTGTAAAAAAATTCATGAAAAATATTTAAAACTTATGAAGTACTGGTACTGGTATTGGGTATTTATATATGAGTGTGGGCTTATACCAGAGGAACTACAATATTAATGTTTATTTATGGAGGCAATGTATATTTTTTGAAAGGAAATCATTGACCAATAGCTTCATAAAAGGTTGACGTACCACAATCTCCTGCATAGCATTCTTCCTCTTTTATGTCTTCTCCATAACATTCTGCGCCGCCGTACTGTCTGGCGGGGTTATCAGGAGTGCGCGAAGCTGTCCTTGTGCCTGTTCCACATGGGGTTGAACATTCGGACCAATCAGACCATTCGCTCCAACCACAGTCAACTGTAAGTATTAAGAAACGAATGTTTTTATAATTCTGCATTTCTGCATTTTAATTGGTCATCAATTAATAATATTTAAAACGTCAACATTATTTAAAAAAAATATTAAATCTGTTATCATGCAATGCAATTTATCCCAAGGCACTGAGGCTGTTGATGGGAGTATTTTTTTCTCTCCTTAATGATGAATAAAATACCAGTCATTATTATATATATACTGTGCCAGACTAAACATCTGGCAAGTAGACTGAACTGCCTTATCCTTCAGAAACATCTGTTAATTTCAACTTCGAAGAGGATTACAGTATTATACAGTTTGGAGTCAGAGTCAACTACAGAATAACTAAAACATACACAAATCATAAAGGACAAGCTGAACAAACGTGTTCAAAATAGTCTAGCCATCAAAGGAACACAACTAATGATTAATTGATGAAGTAATGCAGGTTTCTATTTTGAATTGTTTAGTAACATCAATTCTTACCATCACAATTTTCCTCTGTGCAGACAAATCCACCAACTTCGCAAGTGCAGTTGTTGCACTTGTGTTGGATAACGGTTCCAGGTGCGTATTCGGTATCCCTTTCTGACAGAGGATTGTCTCCAAACACAGACGGGTCAACAACACAGCGACACTCATTTGGATGTACACATTCGCCGTCTTGCAATACCTGACATTAATCAGTTTATATCGTATCATAATTTATATGTTGTTTTGGAAACTCTAGATGCAATATCAAACATTTTTACGTAAAAGGAACTTAATAAAAATTCAAAAAAAGATGTTAGGCCAAGTTAAAAAAAAAAATAGTTTCTCGTCCTAATATTTTCAAAATAAGAGGCGAACGAGGGCACTTTTTATTTTCTTTATTTTTTACTCCGAGATGGAAAATTTAAGATGGTCGATGGGAAGCAGCTATACTACTTTCTCAATTTAACCAAGTAGACACATTGAAAGCAAATAAAAGAAGCACTAGATATGATTCATGCCATATGTATCCACAACCACCGCCGATCGAGAGGAATTTTACAGATGTGAATTAGCCAGAATTTCGTACATTTCGTAAAATAAAGGAAATTAAATTAAAAAAATTGGTGAGGCAAAGAAAATGGATGAGTGAGGGGACAAGAAACTAATAATGTCTTTTATTTGGCCTTATGGAGTTACTGTAACTTAAACATTTCAGATTTATATTAACCAGAGTCAAATACAAATAAGCTGAAATTATTTAACAAAAATATCTTAATATTTGTCAAATATTAAAAGTTGATAAAATGATGATAATGAGGACAATTCTGCAAAGAAGTGTTATATCACATTTGCTTTTAGTTTAATTAGAAGTAATTCACAAAAATAAAAAAATAATTTTACAAAAATCAACCAATCTATCATAAGTAGGGCCAAAAAAAATTCAGCAGAAAAAAAAAAAAAATCTTACCATATCATCGGGGCATCTGCAGCCTGGGACACAATCTTCTTGTTGACAGTTACTCCCATCCTGCATGTCACCACATGTTGTAGGGCAAACGTTGGCACAATCCGACTCAATCAAAGGTTCTACACATACCACTAAATAGAGGATAAGCAATCATTGATTTACATTATTTTAACTTGTCGTATTTTTTTACCAGTTTTCAAAAATAGGCGTATTAATTACAGTAGTTATTTAATGAAATTTATTTCAAATTTGTTTAAATACATGATGACTGTAATATTACAAAAAATGTGTTGGTTGAAGTATTTATCACTTTTGGGAGCATATGATCTTCAGTAAGTAATAGAATTATAAATATGATATATCGTGTTAATCATGAGAGAATGATAAACTTTTGAAAATCTAACATTATATATTCTACCAATAAACTTCAAACTTTAGTGGAATTTTAAAATATAAATTGAACTTGTCAACTATTGTAAAGTATATGAATTGGTCAGGTGCAGAAATACTTAAGTGTACTCACAGCATGGTTCCATGTTGCAATGTTTTGAGCCAGTCAGTGGTTCGGTGCAAGGTACGCCATCGAACAAAGCAGGAACAATGATCTCACGTGACTTGAACACCTGACCACCATCACATGTGACAGGGCACTCACTCCAATCTGACCACTCAGAATAGACGCAGTCAACTGAAATTAATATACACAACTGTTTATTGTGTTGAAGTTTCGATCATTTTATAAGTTTGTTTTTTTTTAGACTTGTCCTAATTTCTATATAACTTGATAACAAATGCAACAACATACCTGGGCAAGGATCTTCGTTGCAATGACGCTCCTCTAACTCATCGCCTGGGCAAGGATTGTCAGCCGAATCTCCGATGCAAAGACGTTCACGTACTTGATGCCCTCCGTTGCATGTGGCAGTGCATACTGTCCATGCTGACCACTCTGTCATGTGAGCACAATCTTTGTCTGTGCAGTTAAGGGCGCCATTTTCACAGGTGCTGAACAGAGACAAATAATCATTATAATCATCAACATTGAGACACAAATAATACATACAAGATCTATATATAAGATAATAATGAATGAATCAAATTTTTATTTAAAAAATACATTACAGTACATTACTTCTTATCACAATTTCTAGGAACATTGCACGGCTTAGTTATTTCATGTTTTTGAAGAGTTTACTAAAGTTTTACCTACCAGTTCAAACAGTGGAACTTCAACATCTCTCCTGGTAGGAAGGATCCATCTGGTCCCGAACCAGTAAGGCCTGGAATTTCTGTTACCATAAGTGGCGTGGTTTGTGTAGCTGGACTAGTCTTCTGATCAAGAGGTATCGGCGTCAAAGCTGGTGGTTCTTGTCCTGTTTTGAAAAAGTAACAATGGTGGTGTATATTACAGAGGCAATATAAATTCATCTGTAGACCTACACAGAGACAACTGCAATGAGATTGAGCAAGGGCCCACTCGTCCCGTGTCAGCACATACACAAAATGGCTACAGCTAATAACTGACTGAACTGCTGCTTATATCATACTATATCCTTATAATTCTTGTTACCTGTATACTTGCATCCAAGTACGGTCATCTTAAGTTTGGATGGGTGATCTGGAGTGACCAATGGTACAATTGTAATAGACTGGGCTCGTAGACCACCGAGAGGTAGTGGAACTTCTATGCTAGTAGAGTCATCATGATTAGCTTTGAAAACCTATGAAGAAAGAAAAAAAAATTGATAAAAATATTGTTTTATCAAATACTTAAACAATTCCTCGTAATCCTGAAAGCTCTGATGAGGGCAGTATAATAGAGGCAGTAGAGTGTATTGGCCCTAACGGCCGCCCATACAAAAAAGATCAACAAAAAAAAGATCAACAAAAAACATTTATTAATCAATCAACTGAGTATTTCTAGAGCTCCTCATCAGAGGTAAAATTTAAGGTGTATCATATTAGTCTTTTTCACAGAGGGTGGATTGACACAACGCATACACAAACATACTATAGTAAAATCATTCTCCCAAATAGATTTGGATTTATAACAAAACCCCAGTGTTAAGGCATATTCTGCAGTCTGCATGTAAAGCAAAGTGTCTGGTTTTTTGTCCGGTTTGAAGGATTTTCTTGACTTCTACAAATTACTCTTCTTTCAAGACTTCAACAGCTTTACCAAAATTATTATGCGAAATTTTAGAATGTCAAACACACGAAAGCTTACCAAAGGTGTTCCGTCTTGACCACGTAAAGTTTGAATGTATTCTGATTTTGTTTCTTTGTAAACGATGATAAATCGCTCCAAGTAGGCATTTGTGGATGGACCTGCTCCTGACATCCTTAATATGGTCACCAATTTCTCTTCCTCATAGTTGAATGTTATGAAGTCTCCAGACCAACCGTCTCCTTCTGGGAGGATGTCGTTAGGGATGTTCAATGGCAGTTCCAAAGGTTCCATACAATCATCTGGAGAAGTAAATATAAAATAAAATTTTTAAGCATATTTATTACTATAAATAAGTACTTTTTTTTTTTAAGGGACAGCTTTACTGAGCTCTTCAGATAGCAAGCACATTATTAACATATACCTCCATGATTAACTAGATGCAGATGCATTACTACCAAACAGTTCGAATATAAAACAACTGTGAGTGTATGCCCCACTTAAAAGTCGAAGGAATGGCTAGGTGATAGTGTGGATGGTCACTATAGTTGTAAACGGAGTCAGGCAAGCTCCATGGACGTAACAGCCAATCATTTACAGTTTAAGGAATAGCATAGCAATAAATTTATTATATTTCTGTTTTTGTCAAACCCAAGAATATACAAGTCTTTTTGTATATATCTTTTTAAATAATAATACATTTATTATATTTCTGTTTTTGTCAAACCCAAGAATATACAAGTCCACCATTATTATTATGAATTTTAATATTAATGTTAAAGGTGTGTTGCAGCACATCATCGTACTTGTTGCCCTGAGAGCAAATGCCACGTTTACCTGGGAAATTTAAGATGAAATAATCCACTGGCGCTGGAGTTGGTTCGACTACCGGTGAGATTTCATTTTCATCCAGTAACCTCTGAAGAACTGCCATATCAGCTGTGCAGTGACACTCTTCTTGCGGTACACAGACACCATCCTGCAAATACTCGCCATCAGCACAGCGACATCCAGGGATGCAGTCTTCCATGTCAACGCAGTCAACATCTGGCGCCATTTCTAGGCATGTAGTAGCACACTGATTAGCACACTCATCAAACACCATGCCAATATCTGAGCATTCTTTACCTGCAAATCAAAAATAAATTTTAAGTAATCTTTCCTGTCTATAATATTATTCCTTATTCATGTAAATGATGTTAATATATATACTGTACAATGCAAACGCATTGAGAAAAGAAAAAAATAGTGGAAACTAGCTGCCTGGAAGACATAAAAGCAGCCTGTTACCAATCAGGATTTAACATGTTATCATAGAACATATATGGATCTTGTAAGTTCCACATAAGACATAGATAATAGCCTCCAGATTTCAATAAAACACCACAACATAAATGATGTTGATTCCTTGTTACTGTCTACACAGCCATTAATGAAAGAAGACAATAATTAACATTAAAAATTCATATCATTGTGAATATTAATGTCTTTCTCAGCATGCATAATCCACCTGTTATACTGTATTACTATATTACCAAGATATTAATTATAATCAGTAAGTTATTTACAAGTTGAAGAATATTATAATTCAAATGTTAATGTGTGCCTACTAGCTACAAGTTTATCTTTAATTCTCTTAATTCAAAATGTCTGAAAGCAAAAGATTACCTGGGCACTCTTGATAATTGCATGGTTGAACAAGCACAATTGGACCTTCGCATGGTAAGCCACCATATTGATTAAACTGGATAATATCTCGACTTCGTGTCTGATAGCCACCATTACATGGTGAACTACAAGGAGACCACACACCCCAATCGCCAAATATGCAGTCAACTGTTAAAAACATCAAATATATATTATGTTGTCTATATTGCTATGTCGATATTTTGAGAAATCAAAACAATTTTTAAATGTAAATTATAATAACAAGAATATTCAATCAATATCAAGAATATGATATGAGAATTTATGATTGGTTATCTAAAATTTGTTATTTTTAATTTGTCAATTCCTCAACAATTTCGACAGTAGGGACTGCCAAATATTTTGTCATTTTTTTCTTTCTGTTCTTGGTTGTTTATCAATATTTTACTGGGATCCCAATGGAAACTAATCCTTTTATTATGATTAACTGGGTTGTCCCGAATCCTTTTACTTTTTGTATTGTGTCAATGTTTATGGATTCAAAATAAAAACAAACAATTCTCTCGTACATTAGGTATGACTTTTCAATTATATTTTAGGATGTTTTCAGGAGCAGATCCAGATTTTTTTAAACGAGGGGGCACCAATTTCATATAGGCCTAACTGTTAAATAAGTATCCAATAAGGGTATGATTCGTGTTCCGTATATGCTGTTATGAAACTTTGTGACATGTAATATTTGTATATTTTTTTCTGTTAAAAAATAAAAAAACGACTGCGGAGTGATGTTTTGCTCTACCTGACATGTTATCCAACCGAATACTAAGTACTTTCCCAAATACCAAAAAAATTCCAAGTCATTCAGGTGGGAATGAAATTCACGACCTTGAAATAATTAGCCTGGTGTCATAACCACTAGACTACCGACCTTGCACTTAGTGACTAGTGTTGAATTCGATCTCAAGTAGAAGCGAGTACTGCAATTGCTGTTTCGCAAGTATTTGGGAACATACTCGGTACAATAATAAGTCCAGTAGGGCAAAACATCACTCCTATGATATTTTTCTGACGCAAACACATATCAAAATATAATAGACATACTCATCAAGAAATTGAAAACCTTTTGTAATCAATGACTTACTTGGACATGGATCTCGATCTGGACATGAAGCGGTATCAATTGGAACACCTTCGCAATCAATACCACCGTCTTCAACTGGCGGATTTGGAGGCGGGTTGGTACAGGATCGGTAGCGGACTACTGTACCAGGTTCATCCCCACAGGAGACACTACAATCGCTCCATGGCTCCCAGCTGCTCCATCCACCGGGCACTATTCAAGGAAAAGAGAAATTCAAATATTTAAAAAAAATATATAAATAAATTGTGTACAATTGTTATATTATATTCATACATTGCAGAACAGTGTGATACTCTATTTAAACAAAAATTTGGAAGAATAATTAAACTTACCTTTGCAATCTAATTCTGTACAGTTTAGATTTCCAGACTCGCATTCACTAGTGAGAAAATAAACAATTTATTAAATGCGTTGTTACGAGAGCAAGATGTTGCTCATTGAGCATATTCTCTCTTTTAGTAAAGACAAATAGGCAACAAGTTATCTTCCTGTGCAATATGTACAAAAAATACAGTCTACATTGCTTAGTTAAATAATGTTGTATCCATGGGTAGAGATAAACATGCAAAAGCTGTCTCTCATGGTTTATGTACAGTAGTAAGAGTATATATTGCCTATATGGAATCTCTGTACACTGATGATGACAGTAGGATCTGTCGAAACATATATGTAGCGTAAGGCCTAGCAATGGCTAGGTCTAATAAAGTTTTCTGGCATTGCCTGAAATGATCGTTCTCAAAAGTATCGTCATATTTTTGAATTTTATTAGTGGTTTATTGTGTCATCGATCATTTGGTAACAAAAATATAAAAAAGTAAATACAAATAAAACCATTTAATAAAACAGTAAACACAAGCTTGTATCTAAAATCTGATTTAAAAATTCTAAAACTCATATAAATAAAACCCTTTTTTATATACTTATATAGGACCCTACTTGTATTTAGATGCATTAATTACCGTATTAAAAATTCTATTTCCTACTCATTGTATAAAATCAGAGTTTTTCTTTTCCGTTGGCTCATTTCTTTTCGGCTTCATTAAAATTCCATGTGTATTCATTTGTAATTAAGCTTTTAATTTCTAACTTAAATAAGGTCCAACAATTTTTGGATTCTCGGTTTTTATTTTACTTTAATTTGTAGAATTAGATATGTTAGACTTACTTACAGATATACTGAACTAGAAAAATATGGATTGCCTACTGGGTACACTCGGACCAAGCTTGCCACTCCGTCCACACACAATCCTCTAATAAAATACACAACATTCATGATTTCAAGACTTTATTCTGTGGACTCATGGATATTCGATTTGATTAAAAACAACTGTCATCTACGTGCAATTTTGCGTGTTTTGCATTATCGATCATATCATCCTAAACAATTGTCATTTCTCAATGATATTTAGTGGGCATAAACTTCAGGTCAAGGTTGAATATCACGGACCAAAATATTTTTTGGCGTGCGTGCGAGTTATAACGCGCACTCGGGCGTCAAAATTTTAAAATGCTCAAAATCACTTTTTGACTAAATTAGAGCATGCTTCAGGCCACTTTGAGCATTTCATTTTTTTTTTAAATTTTCCACTACGCGCGCGCATTTTTCTTTTCAGTAATCTAATGGCCAATAGCAATGCCATACGCGCATCAAACATAGGGATCTTTGTGTGCGTTTGTGCTGATATACAGTGAAAATATGCTAAAATTAGGCCTTTTTTTAATCAGTTATAGCACCTTAGGATGAAAGGTGACCCCCAATTTTTATTACATATTCTGAAAGCACATGAGTTGTAAATATGATATCACAGATCATAATGGCTGATCGGACACTGTGACGTCATCATATTGCCATCTGAATTTTAAAAAACTGAATTTTATCTATGACGTCATTTTTGAAAATACGCATTTGAGCGTATATCGCTTATCCTTAATCCTTAAAATTATACTTTAAGCCATTTTCAGCATTTAAAAATGGTTCAATCGCCACCGCGCTCACTTCCTCAAGGGTCAAAGTGCGGCGGATCACCTAATTCGTCCTCAGTGACAAGTTCAAATCTAGTTAGTTTTAATTTTATAAGCAAGCAAGTTCAAAGTACTGAAATTAACAGGCCTTTAATATACATAAAACAGGTAGAAATACATTCTAATTCTTATTCTTCTATTGCCAAACAAAAACATAACAATTATACAGAGAATGAAAAACAAGAATAACTGAGCTGATTGACAGGGATACAAAAGTGAACTAAATCACTTCAACAACAATCTGTGTCCCTCATCAACCTAGATTTTTACATAAAAATAAACCTATATAATAAATACCCTCTGTAAAGATGGTCAACAATGAATTAATAAACAAATAATAAAACATGGAAACAGTAGTAACAAGTCGATTTCATCCATACCTGGACAGCTGCCCATGAAACACGATTCAGATTCCAGATCATCGCCTTCACATTCGTCTCCGCCATTTTCAGGTTCAGGGCAAGCACATACACGACGGTGTTCACGTTCGCCGGTACCGCAATCCTGAGAGCAGTTGGACCATGGGGCCCACTCACACCACTCACCCTTCACTGTTTACAAAATAACAAAAAGAATATTAAATGGCTGTGCAATGGCACAAAGATATAGGCAGAGGTAAAGGAAAGGTAAAAATAGGAGAAGAACTCATAACTCACAGCGTCATTGGGTTGAATTGCGCATGGGCGTGGTCCGTGACTACCTAGCAGCCATAAAGAGCGCTTATAGTAGCTACATGTTCACATCATTCCACAACGACAGGGGCTAGAATGAACCATAACATCGGGGTAAACCCCTACTGCCCCGAAAGATGCAATGGGTTCTTTAAAGTGCGCACAAGCCAGATGTATACACAGGACCTCTATTTTAAGTGCTTATCCAAGAAGACTTGGTTCTACCAACTGAACCCTGGGCGAGAAGCGGCTGGAACCAGTACTGATGTTAGGCTGTAGTCAGCGGCGCCCCTGCCTTACCGCTCAGCCACTTTAAGTACAGTTATCAGTGAAACTTATTTGGTTTTTCAAGTTAATTTTATTTGATCATTTTAAATGAGCGATTCAATGCTTTTAGATTTTAAAAACACTATCAACTTACCAGGACAGTCTGGCATACTACAGTTGCTGGTTTCTGTTGCCGTTCCATTGATGCAGATAATTCCGCTCTCGGTTTCATTACATCCACGTGTGCGAATAATATTTCCGTCGCCACAGGTAACACTACAGGAAGACCAACGAGACCACTCAGGTGGAACATCTGAAAAATGTTAATTATTAATCCAGAATTAATTTGGTTTGTATGATGATGCAGTTTTCAATAATAATATTGAGAAAAATTTAATATATTGTTCTGATGTCTATAGTTAATATATTCAAAATTAATTTAGTACCAATACTAAATATAATACTGATTTGTATTTGCATCGAGTCAATATACATAACAATAATTCATAATAAATCTGGTTGCAAAATTTATGTATTGACTTACAAGTGCATGTCCTTGTGCATTCCATGTTGCCATTTCTGCAAACACTGTTGACAAATAAACATTTTATTAGTTTTTATAAAACAAACCAGAATTTCACAGCCTCATACCCACATCTTACATCCTTGTCGTCCTATTTTACAACCATGTGAATCAATTTTACAATACTACAACCTAAATTTACAATTCAATGACTCCATTCTGCAACCTCATCCCCTAACTTACATTCCCAAAGTTTAACCTCATGCTCCCATTTTACATTTTAAAAAAAACACCCATGACCGTATTTGTTATAGGGCCACTTTCAACAAGCCCAAGAAAATGTTTCACAACCTGAACAATCTGTGTAACAACTAACAAGAATTACATGAAATAATCATTACCATTCAGAACATTTTGTTTCAACAACTTGGTCTTCTTCATAAATCACGCCTTCGTGTATGCAATATACAGGGCAGTCTGGTAAGTCACATGACCTGCTTTCTTCGTTATTTCCTTCACATTCTTTACCACCATTGGCTGCTGCTGGATTATTGCCTGACCTGTGATATGAAACATCAACTCGGAATAGTAAAATATTTCCTATTGTTCAAAATAATTTATTACATTTTATCAGATAAATGTATTAAAAAAAAAGTATGAGAAATTTCACATTCAACAGCAAGCAGAGAATAGAAGTACAGAGTGAAACTACAGTGGACTTGCCAATTCAAGACCAATTTAATTTAAGACCACTTTTTCAAAGAACCAAATAAAAGTCTTCAATCTTTTAACATTAATCTAACTTTCTAATTGAAGACCAAACCCGAAACCACTACAGATTTCCAGGCCGCAAAGGTGGTCTCGAATTGGAGGGCGAACTCTATATTGCAGTCATAGTTTACCTGAATCTTTTCTGCGTTTCCTCTCCACATGTGTTGGTACATTCTGACCACACTGACCAAGGGCTCCACTCACAGTCCACAGCGCACAGTTCTTCAGTACATTCAATGCGACCATTCATACATGTGCTAAATCATAAGAAATAAATTGCTTGTTAGCCATACAATTGATTGTGAGTAAAATGATGTAAATTGCTATGTTTTACCACAGAAAATCAATGTCCCATTTTATATCAGCAACTGTGAATTAAAAGTAGTACAAAAGAAACAGAGTAGTAGGAAATGAGAAGCAGAAGAACAAAATAGAAACATGTACTGTCGACATGTTTCTGTTTTTAATAACCTAATAGCAATGATTAATTTTCATACAAAATTTTAAGAATTTTACATACCAGTTGTTACAGTCAACTTGTTCTGTTGCCCCAATGGGCCATAGATTTCCGTCCTTGTCTAAGCACTCGCACTGACTCTGATAAACACAGTCCCCGTTGTAATCTTCTAACATGTTATCTGGGCATCGGCACCCTGGCTCACAATCCTCCTCATCACTGCATACCGAGCCTTGCTTCAGCTGGTCGCAGCGACTTGGACAGTGGTTGGCACATATTGGGTCATAGATCATTGGCGCCTGGCATTCCTCCTCTGCAAAATTCAAGTTGGAACAACTCAAAAACAGTTTTGAAAACAAAATGATTATTATGCATATATATTGCAATTGGATGATTCCATTAGCTTATAAGGTAAGGCCCATGAAAAAATATAACATATTGAAGCTTAGACAATTGAGTTGAGCTTTTAAGAATTATATAGTAGTAATTGGCACTTACCACATGGTTCTACATTGCAAGTCTTTGTCTCTTCACTGGATCCATTGCAGAATTCTCCTCCATTCTTTGGTGGTGGGTTGGAGCATGTACGTGTACGTTTCATCTCGCCACCTTCACATTCTGCTGTGCAATTTGACCATGGGTTCCACGGTGTCCATTCACCCTTAGCTGAAAGATACATCATAATATTATTATACTTAAGTTATTAATATATTTTTACAGTATCATTATGCGGTTATTGTTCAGGTAAACAAGTTGATGAAAAATATGGTAAGAATTTGAAATTTCATTGGTTGAAAATCATCATATGACAGGAAACTTACTTGGACATGCGTCTGTGTTGCAGGTTTCTGTCTCAACGGTTGTAATTGGGTACTCGCATTCTTGTCCACCATTCTCTGGAGGGTTGTAAGAGCGTTTTCTTTCATGCTGACCCACTCCGCATGATTTGCTGCAATCAGACCATGGTGACCATTCGCCGTAAGAACAGTCAACTGAGCAAGCTGGGTCACCAATTTCGCAAACTGTAAAATATCATTTGCAGCATAATCAATATAAAGAATATGTGTTTATGAGGCACAATCTGTTGTCAGGTACACAGTACTATGCAGACTACAGTATCTGGCAGACAATTTCATTAAAATAAGATCCTCTCATCAGGTAGTAATAAAAATCAATTTTTACAATCAATTTTTAAAAAGTTTACTGTATTCAACACTGACTGTAAACAATTTAAAAAAACAATAATTATCAGTTATCAATATTATCTCTATTAATAATAATAATAATAATGATGAAGATAACCATTATTATCAAATAGGAATGGTTAATTTACCATGGAAACAACCAAAGTAATCAACCCTCAAAGATGGAACTGTATCCTCAGGCCATGAGATAACAGCAAGCCTGACTGCTTTAATTTCACCCAAAGATGATGGCATCGGGAATGATCTAGGTTCTTCATTATTTTCAACAGGTAATCTTAATTCCTAAAAGAAGAGTACAAAGGAATGTAAATTTGGCTATTCTATATGTTAAAAGTATATAAACTTGCAAGTATTGAAAATAAAAAAGAATTACAAGTATGAAAAAACTGCTACATTAATTTGGAAATTAGTAATACAAAATATTAATTAGTAATAAAATACAATACTGTAAAAAGAAGTTGTTAAGCAAATAATGAAATTTAGATATAAGATGTTCATATTAAAAACTGAAAAAAACATTTATTGAACATATTAATTATAATTAAATTGGCTAAATTTTTTGCCAACCTCTTCGAAAAAGATGAACTGATCTTGACTCTTCGGTATGTATTCCAATGACAGTTCGGTAACTGTGTTTGCTCCGTTACCCTGCATCCTTAGAGTCTTCAGTGTAACCGGTGTACTAAACCATGCTGTAATTGTTGGCAAACCTCCATCGGCAACATTCGGCATCCAAGGCTGTGTTGAGTACAAGCGTGTCTGGGATGCTGGTGCATCATCGGATGTTTCACGTGTGACAATCAGGCCATCAACTTCACTGAGATTCTCATCACACTTATCTGGGATAAGAGAAAAATTTCTATCAAGGACCCATCGCCACAACTAATCAAGTAATGGAGAAATTTAAATGTTGTAATTTTCGAAAAGCATAGCAGGATTAATGCCGACTCAAATAGTAATTATGACAGTAACTGTAAGAGTGCCATACCAACGAAATGTTCATGTTGAAAAGGTGGATACTGCAAGCACTTTCATTTCTTTGAACAGATATTTCCAAGTGGTACAATTAAAAGTCTTAAATAAAATTAATATTAGTATGTTTTCAACACTCCCTCAATACAAAATATATTTACCTGGACATGGTCCTGAATCACAGTCTTCCTCCTCCGTAGCTGCATCAATACCGCCCTCGCATTCACCAATCATGCATGATCTACTTCGGTAACGCTCTCCAACACCACAGCTCGATGTACATGATGACCATGGCGACCATGGTGACCACCCGGGGAGTACTGTTGTTGTGTAGTTGATTGGTCGAAGAGTAGTGAATACCTGTGGTAGTGTTACTACAGTTGTGCCTGAAGAAAGTTCATTTAGGTATTCGGTAAGTGCTTATACCACTATCACTTATTATTAATTGTTATCTTCCTATAGCAATTCCATATTTATCACTGGTAAATCAATTATATTTTTATCACATGTAAATCAATTCTATATTTATCACATAAAAGCCTGACTTTAAACACATATGTATGTGATAAATTGTTGGTATGTTGTACAACTTATTTTTCTAAGACACAAAAAGCATATTTGACGATAAACTCGAGAACTATTAATGAGAATACCGATTTTTAAACATTTATCTGGGGGAAAAGGTGGAAAAGGATAGATATGCCCATTTTGTTGCACTGGCAACAAATGTCATGATAGTTGGGAGGCATGCCACTTTCATATTATTCTGTACTGCAATATCTGCAGTAATTATTAATGGTGCACCATACTATCATCAGTCAGTGACTGTTCTAAAGACGGCTCAATGAGTACAAGTACAGAGAGCATCCTATAAATAAATATATAATATATATTTTTCTGATTTATACCTTCATATTCACAGCCAATAACTTCAATCCTGACTCGTATATTCTCAAGATCACTTTGCAGGAATGCAATAATGATCTCATTAGCATAGATTGCCTCCTCAAATGGAATCGTCTTGGGGGTGACATCATCTGTATTTGCTTCGTATCCCTATGGGGAAGTTAAATAAAATATGATTTTCTAGTCTCCAATTTTGTGTTACTTGTGTAAAATTTGTCAAAAAAAAATTGTAAATAATTTCTATATTTTAAATGCATTTATAGCATTTGAATATTTTTAATAAACTTAAAATTAAGGATAGGAAAAGGTAAGACAATACTTATACAATGTCAAGTTCTTAAAAGAAGTGCATAGTTTGCTAACAACCCAAGCTATCTACCAGATCAAAACTCTACTTAGTACGTCACATCGGGTGGTGTTACAGCCACGGTACTTACAACTTGACCTTCTGGTTCTGTGACCATAATTCTTTCATCAGATCCTGGTGTCTTGTAGTAAATACGAATACGTTTAGCATACAGATCTGTACCGAGGCCTCCACCGCGTATATTGATGCCTGTGACCTGTTTAGGCTCTGCCAATGTAATCGTGAGGGATGTCTCATTATCGCTTGGTGCCCAGCCATAGATGCCAAGATCATCAGCAGGACTTGTGAAAGAGACAAACTCTGGAGTTTCTGGTCCAGTTTCAAGGATCTCGCTACAAACTTTTGTAAAAATTTGGAAGAAAATATGTACTCTTGATAATAATATGATTAGGTATCAATATCATTTGTTCTGTATAAACTATATAAAAATGTACATTAATGGTATCATTTTAATAAAGAAAACCCTGCCTTTGGCAAAAAAAAAAATTCATGAGTTATAAAAAAAACGTACCAGGAGGTATAACAGTTGTAAGTTTGCCAATCCTGTGTCCTGTAGTGAGTAGCATCTGCTTAGTACTCTTAAGCATGGCCTGTGTTATGAAAGTCGTTGATTGCCTGGCAGTTGATGGAAGTGCTGTTGTTGTTGGTAGTACTGTTGACACTACATAATGACATTTATATAACAGTTATTCGTAAAGTAAACTAAATTAAGCCCTATCCAGACTCAATTAATGTGTTTGTGCTTTAATATGTTAGATTTATATAGCGCTTAATACCAACAAGTCCTAAAGCGCTTCACATTACTACCCCCGGTCATTGGATTAAACGCCTATGGAACACAAACTCAAGCTCCCTGGGGGAGTATTCCATAAAGATGCAGCAGCTACATCAGCGCATTTTGGCATTTAACCCTACCAGGTATCTATTTATACTCCTGGGTGGCTCGAGAGAAGCAATGCAGATAAAGTGCCTTGCCCAGGGACACAAGTGAAATGCACAGCGAGGGGATTGAAACCCCGACCTCGAGGTTGGGAATCCAAACCATTCCCAATGCGCCAAACCACTTTACACAAAATAAAAACTTTGCATGATGTGATTTGAGATTGAAGTAATTAGACATTGGTTACACTGTAAAGACATCATATTTGATATACTATGTATTAAATATGATGTCTATGTAATTAAATACAGTGGATTTCGATAGGCAATTACATTATGCTTGAGGTAAGTTCTTCAAAAACAAACTGTAATATCTCTATACGTCATAATCATATTAAACCCACCTGTAAACATTTATAAATAATACATAGTTGGAAAGAGCATTCTTACCTTGAGCGGCACATCCAAGAACCTGAAGTCTAAGACGGATGTCTCGGCCAAGGTTGAAGAAGCGTAGTACAAGTCGTGATGTGACAATTGGTTCTGGTAGCTCAATCAATTTTGGAGTTGAATCATCATCATTTCCAGAAAATCGCTTTAAAAAACAACCAAAATGTATCATCAATATTTATGAATATGGTTTAACGTCTCCCATCTATGTCACTGGCTCTAGATTTATGTTAGCCTATAGATCTTAAAGTGAGTGCTTAAAAATTAAATTTCCTAAAGGTGAAATATAATGGCAGAGAGATTATCTTTACTTTATACTTCTTAATTAAAGTTTATTCCATAACTCTTTATTGAATCATACTCATCAAATAACATTTTCACTACAAATTCTTACAAAACAAATACCAAAGTAAAATGCTAAAGCATCCATGCACTTTAGATATAATATCTAAGTTATGAACATTAAGAAATCTTCAAATTTACCTCAGGCACTGGGGAAGGACTGTCAACTCCCACAGGGTAATAATAAACCAAAAACTCTTCAACGTATTGACCTGTACCACTTCCACCTCCTAGAATGTTGAGGGCGTTTACAGACACCAACTCGTCCAGCTCAATATCAAGACTATCTGCTCCACTCCATCCGTATGAGTTGTCTTCATTAGGCTGACTATCGAAGTACAAGTTAGCAGGGACGTTCTCAGAGAAGTCAACAACATAATTGCATTCTGCGTAAGGAAGAAGATTAATTTACCTTCTGTTTATCATAATAAAAAAAATCATTTTGGAAACAAGTACAGTTCAAAAGAAAGTCACTTTCAAAACAATGAATGACTGCATCCAACCATCCATCAATCAATCTAAAAATTACTACTTTTGATAACATGTGGCATCATATTGTATATTTTCTTATCTGAAATTAAATATCTTTTAAATAGAGTTTTTAAACAATATGTTACTGAGACATGCCTTAAAAGATGTTGCTGCAGAAAAAGAAGAAAGATAAGGAAATATTACAAAGGTAATTTAAGCTAAAGAACCAATGCATAAGGAGGAATTAGAAAGAAAGGGGAAAGGAAAGAAAAGGTAATTAAAAGGAAAAGGGAGACGAAAGAAAGAAAAGGTGGGTAAATAGGAATCACGGAAAGTTAAGGAAGCATAGAATGAAAGTAAAAGAGAAGATAAGTAAGTAATTAGACGGTTAGCTAATACTAAAATAGAAAACAAAAACAAGGAACGTGAAAGTGAAATATAGGGTCAGCTAACATATTTTTTCCCTCTAGGGTCCTTCTTTTGTTTTGCACTGTTGAAGCTTGTCAACTACTGTGGTAGTCAATGACAGCCACTTGTTCTGTTGATTCAGAACGGTTAAAAACTTTATTATTATTATTATTATTGGACCAACTTCAACTTTAGATACAGATTCAATTTGTCATGTAAAACATATAAGTTGCCATGACTCACAGGATCATACATATGCTACATTAATCTCTTCTTAAAGAATACTAGAAATCAACAGTGGATCTTATTTTTACCTTCAATGGTGGTTGCATTGAATCCTGGGATTATGGTAGTTGTTACTGAAGACGAAAAAAAGACAATATTTAGAAAAATGATGAGATACAATCCACTACATATAAATTGTACTATTACTTTTCTCAAGGTTCATTTATCCATCAACCCTTTGTGCTTAACAGTTTTTTGAATAGTGCTCATTATCATCACCATCATATGTCTTCATCAGCACACCATTTCCATCATCATCATTAATACCATCAACTCTGACATCATTATCTCATCTGAAATGTATTCAATGAATGCAAGTTCATAAAAGCTGTTGCGCATCGGAACGAAATAATACAAATAAAAGAAACTTACCAGCCTCTACACATCCTAAAAATGCTACACGTAGTGTTGGTCCGCTGGAGTTTTTATTTGTCCAGTCGAGGATGTTGATTCGAATGGATGAAAGTAGTGGAAGTTCCACATCCAAATGATGCTCGGCGATTATGGAATTATCTTCTGATGGTACTACATTAAAGTCCTGAAAAAGTGAAAAAACAATTGAGAAAAATTGTTTGTGTTAAACATAATTCAGGGAGTAATAAGCCTCAAAGCCAATATTTTGTAACATGTGCTACTTTTTATCAATAATGACACTGAAATTAATTTACCTTATTGAAACCGATGTATCCACTCTCACCAAGTGGCATGTAGTCCAGTGTCATGAGTGTCACAACGTCATCCTTGTTACCTTGTGTGTAGAATGATGTGATGTGAACTGGTATCAAGAAATTGACAATGATGTACTGAGAGGAACTGTCTTCAGTTGAGTACCAAGGCTCTGCATTGCTTAGGCTGGACAAGCTGGCATTCTGACCATCTGATAACACACGTCCACTTTCAATGAACTGCAAGTCATCCTGACACACTTCTGTAGGGTCAAAAACAGAAGGAAAATGTTTAAGAAAAAAATGGGAAATGTCTATTATTTGGTATGGAAAATTGGCATTTATCAGTTTATCCAGGTAATTATAAACAGAAGAGACACAGAAAATTGATCAATACAATTTCAGTTTGGCTGAAATTTTTATTGACAATAGAAATGTCCGGATTATCATTCTTAATTTGTATAATTGTGTATAATAATAACCAATTAAAATATTCAAATAACGAACTCAAAATATTGCAAAAACATCAGTAAGCAATGTTAGAATTTCCCATTGTCTAAAAATAATAACAGCTGTTTCCACTAGGATCTAAATTAAAGGTCATACTGTACCTTCAACAGAACATCCCAAAATCTGTAATCTAAGTCGTACTTCGATGTCAGTATTAAAGATTCGGAATGATAGCTGAGACGTGGTGAACGAATCACTCAAGATGTCTGAAGAGTTACTGAAGTCGATGGTTACCAAGGAATCATCATTATCACTCACAGATATCACCTGCAAGAAGAAAAAAAAACAAAATGAATCAATCAATCGATCAATAAATCAGTTACTTAGTATTAATCAACTACTCATTATCATTATTTTATATAAGTTGGCAAAAGGCCAAATTTAGATTCAGAATCTTAAGCCAGGCATTCACTGCATCTGACAGTCGTCTGCCGATGCAATTCTATGGATAATGAAATGCAACGACATGCGCATAAAGGATCCATTTTATTGACGATTCATTCACACTGCTACCGGCAATCAGCAGACGGCTTTACGTCTGCCGCTCGCAGGGAGCGGAGTTTGATTCATCGGCCAACGGTCGTACGGCTCAGTGAGAGGCCCTGGCTTTAGGTACAACTCGTCTTTTCTCTATTAGCGTACCTTGTCACTTATGCTAACTGGTGTGTCCGAATCCTCTGGTAAATAATACACTAGCATATCATCAACATAAGCATTCGATCCTTTTCCACCACCCATGATATTGAAGCCAGTAATTCTAAAGGTCTTGTTAAGGTTGACGGTAATCACAGCATCCTCAGGGTTATAACCATAAATGCCATTTTGATCTGGTTCACTGTCAAAATATAGACTTGATGGTACATCACCAGCCATGGGGAGAATTTCATTACAAACTGGAAAAAAAAAATTAAAATTGTATAATATATATACCTCAGGTTAATACAGTAGAACCCCAATTATTAAGGGGATACCTTCAGGACCAATAAAAGTGCCCATTAATAGGGGTGGCCCCTGAAATGGGGTTAGCTGTAGTGTTAAAAGATACACTTGTTGTGGTCGAAAAAGTGTCACCTTAATAAGGGTGTCTCAAAGGATGGGGTTCAACCTGTATCTGATTAACCAGTTAAAGTGTAATAAATATAGTATAATTAATCAATATACATTCAATATCTGGCATTAATAATAAAATGTTAAAGGTATGTTCTCTCTCCCTTTATACAGAATTGGAAACTATTGGTCTAGGTTTTTATTATGAAACAAGATATCAGTTTTGATTGGTCAGTCAATTTACATACATGAGTGCTTCAACCTACCTTTAGGAAGACCAGTGACTTGTGGTAAACTTGTTGCAATTATTGGTGTTGTTGCCATCATTGTTGTCGTTTCTAAAATATCAGTAAACATTATCTTTTATCATCATGATATAGTATATTGTGCTTGAAGTTGGCAAATAGTAATATTTATATGTTTATACGTTACTTCTTCTCCTTTTCCTCCGATTAGTAGCAAACTTTACTGTTGAAGGCTACTGCGGCTCCACTGGCTGCTTTTGCAATTTGTATGCATATGGTGTTTAGTACATTCACAATTAAATAATCATATTCATATAAATTAATTCTTATTAATTAACTTATGATAATGTTGTGAATCAATGTTGTTATGTATTATTGTTGTCTTTTGCATTAATATTGTAATTGCTAAACTTAGTACAATACTTGTAATCTTTGTATCCTTGTGCAAACACTTTATCTACACTGTTGCACGACACCAAAGAGTGAAATTTAATTATCTATTCTGAGATATTTATGTTATAAGAACAGAAAGGTTAATAATAAATACTGCAGCAAGTAACCAGATGACTGGATTTGCACTAGGAGAAAATTTTACCTGTCATTTCGCATCCATATATTTGTACTCGCACCACAACATCTTTGCTACTCTGTACAGTCAATATGATAGATGTCATCATCAACTTGTTATCAAAGTACACAGCAATTGGTGTATCATCATTTGAATTACCCTCGTAAACCTAGAAAAAAAACACCACATATTTATATACATTTATATACATTATTCATATAGAACACATACACCTAAAGGACGAAGCCGAAAAATTTAGTTTGTTTTAAAAATATTTACAGCAATTATATACCTATTTTTGTGTTTGGTTACCTGTATTTGGTGCCAAAGCAGTCCTATAACATTGTTTACATGTACATATACAATTACATATAAAAATAAAAATATGGTTTAATATAATTATTAATATGTAATTTAATTGAATACTCTTACCTGACTTATAATCTGTGGTTCCTCTGATTCACTGTTAAAGTACATAATTGTAAAGCTTTCAACATAGGCATCGGTTCCTGAGCCTCCACCAATGATAGCAAGACCACTGACTTCCTTCTCACTGTCCAGTTCAATTTGTACCAGTCCAGCATCTCCAGGAAGATAGCCAAAGCTGCCATCATCATTTGCTGGGCTATCAAATGCCATACTTGCAGGCGTGTCCAGAACATCATAGCATTCTGTATTGTTGGAAAAGAGCAATATAAGAATATGTTTTTTCTTAGGAAAAGAAAAAAAAATCAATTTTCACCTGCAATGCTTTGAACAGATAAATGGCATTACTGAAAATTCAACATTGATTTAAAGGCTTTTAAAAAACCTTACTAACCAATATGAATCTGACTGAATTAGCAAAGGAAATACTCAAATTATGAGCTGAGTCAAATCATATGCAAAGTAAACAGAATAAGCATAAAACTGATTTTTATTTGTACTGACCAACACAAGCTAAGACCCTGGCTCTCAAGGATGGCAGAGTTCCATTTGACCATTTAAGAATAGTGATCTTCACAGCTTCTGATGGTGGCACATCTTGAGGGATGGCAAGTTCCAATAGTTCCGAGTTGTCACCAGAAGGTGATGGCTGAATTGTATATACCTAGCAGGGAAAAAGAGAAAACCTTAAGGACTTACTGATAACATGTGGCATACATGTCCCTATTGTACATTATTCTGAAGGTACTGTGCTCTTGTTTATGTGGGCATGGGAAGGATAATTTCATTAAATAAAGTCTCAAGATCACAAATTTCTTAAAAGTATCAAAAGCTATTATTGATATGGTTGTTAAACAAACCTTAGGTACTTCTATGTAATCCAAACCAACTGGTTTGTACTCAATGGTAAGTTGCGTTGGTATATTTGGACCATCGCCTTGTACGACAACAGATTCAAGTCGGACTGGCTGCGATAGAGAAATCTCCAGGGATGGTTCCGTTCCTTGGGCGAGATTTGGATACCAAGGTGTAGGATGATCAATATCGGTGATGTCTCCTGACTGGCCATCTGAAGGCATTCTGGATACTTCATATGTTTCCATGCTAATGTTACAGCCAACTAAGAAACGAAAAGAAATGGTGGTAATAAATTTGGTGGTAATGTAATAAAATTGATACCATACCTGAATGAGTTTAAATTGTTTTTTAAGGACTGCTATATAAGTACCAGAAAAATGTTGTATGAAAATGATGAGACTTAAACAAATTAAAGATGATGTCTACGAGTGAGATACATATCTACAGGTATGTTGAAATATAGTAATCTATTGTATTAGTCTCATTTATTATTATTATTATTATTATTATTATTATTATTATTATTATTATTATTATTATTATCAATCAATCACTCAATAAATCAATGGATTATTATTATTATTATTATTAATAATTATTATTATTATTAATATTTTTTCATTACTATTATTGGTTGCTTGAATTTAAAAAAAATGCTTTGAATAATTAGTATTAGCACCTGGAATTTGAGATGTTTATAAAAATAGTGACCTTGATAATATTTTACAAATTGTATTACCAGTTTTTTGGCATTTTTACTATTACTGGTTGTACTTATGAGGATTTGATTTGCATAATGATTTCAAATTATATGTATTATCACCTGGAATTTGAGATGTTTGTAAAAATGGTGCTGTTGTTGTAATCAACTGCTCAGTTGTCAAATGAGCAGTGGTTGTTGCCCGAACAGCAGTGGTTGCAGCCCGAACAGCAGCAGTTGTAATCCAGCTGGCAGTTGTTGTACCCTGGGCAGCAGTGGTTGGAGCCCGAGCAGCAGTAGTTGTAGCTTGGCCAGTAGTGGTTGCAGCCTTGCCAGAAGTTGTAGCCTGGCCAGCAGTGGTTGGAACCCGGGCAGCAGTAGTTTTAGCCGAGCTAGCAGTGGTTGTAGCTTGGCCAACAACTGTTGTGATGACTCCTTCTAATGTAGTTGTTCGTAGAGCAGTTGTTTGTGGAATGACAACTGTTGACAACAGAGGGGTGGTGCCTAAATCAAATAAACAAAAATAGTAGTGTTAAAAGAGTACCTAAATAAATATTCAAAATCTTTTGAGATAGAAAAATTTTTCCTAATTAAAAAAAACAAAAAGTGACTTTACATGAATGAAAAAAATCCAGTCAAAATAACCACACTATAAGCTAAAGGGAAGGAAAACATCTTTAAATTGGACTCTTAAAATACTCAAAATAACTCAATGACTTTGAGAAATTGATTCATCCAGAAAGTATTCACAAAATCCACTGACAGCAAGCACAGCTTATTCAATTGGAATAAACATATAATGAACATCAGCCTAATTTATATACACACTGAACTATGCAGCAAAACATTTCTTAATATTTATCACCTAATATTAAAGTATCATCATATACATTTTGAATAATATTTTTAAAAAGATAAAAATGATGCAGTTACTTTGTTGAGGTGTTGTCCTTGGTAGAATTGTTATCTTTGTCAAAGGCAACCTCGTTGTCATGCCTCCTCTTGTTGTTGTTTGTCTGGGGGTAACTGAAGTGATAGCTGAAGGGGGCCCACGAGTTGTTACAATGGGCGATGCTGTAGTTGGTAGGTGTTCAGTTACAACAGGTGTTATAGTTGTTTCTTTAAAAAATATAAACAATTTCTTTTTTGCTTTATCATACATTAAAGAACTACCACTTCCAACCCTATACACGAACTTCATCCTCTATTTTTCTTTTGATTCTTCTTTTAAAATGCATTTGCACTCATAAAATGATATATTTATAATAACAATATAATGATTTAGATAGTGCAAACAAAGCAGAAAAGTTAATAAGAGGTTTTCTATTCTTTAATCCATGGTTTTTAAGGTTTACTAAAACAAGAAATGTTTCTAAAATGTAGACTATATAACATAGATTTCTATCTGAAATGGAGAGATCTATCTAAAATTGGGAAATATGAAAAATAAAGATTTTATTCATTACCTTCATAGCAACCTAGAACCTCAACTCGTAATCGTGACTTTTCCAGTCCAATGTTTATGACACGAATAATTAGACTGGCAACTTCAACTGAAGTGTCAAATATGATAGTCTTTGGTGTTACACTGTCAGTGTTGGCAGCTATGACCTAAAGCAAAATGCAATATTTTTTAGATGTACAGTTTCTAAGAACTTACTTTAAAATACTATTGAAAATGAGACTGGAATAATTAAGTGTCAACATTACTATATTACTCTTATCATAAATTTTACCTGGTCGTTGTTCTGAAGTAGCACCTGCGGTACAAGAATGTCCTTGTTAGTATAATACACTGCTATTGACTTGGCATACAAATTAGAGCCTGGTCCACCACCAAGAACATTGATACCTGTAACTGTCATCTCAGACCTCAGATTGATGGTCAAAGTATCATCATCAACTCCATATGCACCATCAACCATTTCACTATCAAAGTACAACTCTGGTGGGGTATCATCAGCAAGGGGTAGAACCTCTCGGCACACATGAGTTGTAGTCTTTGCAGATCCAGTGGTGATGGCAGGTGGGATGACACTGGTTACAGCTGGGAGTGGACCAGTTGTCTGTGGTTTCGTAGACACTATACCTGTTGTTGATACCCTTCCTTGAGTAGTAGAAAAGGCACTGGTTGTCGTTGATACTGTTACAAGGTACAAGATACAAGATAAAATTTATTGTCTCCAGTTAAAATAAACAAAGAATTACAATATCAAAGACTATATGTTATAAATGGAATCAAGGGTCAAATAGAACCCACCAACATAAGTCCCTGTGGATTTTGTTAATAGGAAAGATACCAATTGAAGAGTACTAATTGTTTAAAGGGTATTAGCTCAACAAAGACAAAATTAATGATTTTTGCATAAATATCTAATATGATGTTATGATATTGATGAATTTAGTGAATGTTTAACTCAATTACAATATAACTTTTATAGGAAAAAGAAAAAAATTACCAGGCGCTGCTGCTGTGGTAGTAATTGATGCTACTGTTGTTGACACAACTTGTTTTGAGGTGGTTTGCGCAGGCTTTGTTGTTACAATTGGTACTTGTACGGTTGTCTGTTTTGGCGCATTTGTAGGTGGCTTGAAAGTGAGTGGGGCCAATGTTGTCCTTTCACCTCCCAATATACTTGTTACAGCTTTACTAGTAGATACTGAAGAAGCAGTTGTTGTCACTCTTTGTTCACTGGTGGTTGATGCAGCTTCTGTTGTAGTTACTTGCATAACAGGTGTTGTCGTAACAACTGGTACTTGTACGGTTGTCTGTTTTGGCGCATTTGTAGGTGGCTTGAAAGTGAGTGGGGCCAATGTTGTCCTTTCACCTCCCAATATACTTGTTACAGCGTTACTAGTAGATACTGAAGAAGCAGTTGTTATCACTCTTTGTTCACTGGTGGTTAATGCAGCTTCTGTTGTAGTTACTTGCATAACAGGTGTTGTCGTAAGAACTGGTACTTGTACGGTTGTCTGTTTTGGCGCATTTGTAGGTGGCTTGAAAGTGAGTGGGGCCAATGTTGTCCTTTCACCTCCCAATATACTTGTTACAGCTTTACTAGTAGATACTGAAGAAGCAGCTGTTGTCATTCTTTGTTCACTGGTGGTTGATGCAGCTTCTGTTGTAGTTACTTGCATAACAGGTGTTGTCGTAACAACTGGTATTTGCACAGTTGTCTGTTTTGGTGCATTTGTAGGTGGCTTGAAAGTGGGTGGGGATAATGTTGTCCTTTCGCCTCCCAAAATACTTGTTACAGCTTTAATAGTGGATATTTTTGAAACACCAGAAGTTGATGGAGTTGTGGTTGCTGTGAAATAAAAGTAATGTTTAAGACAGCAGTTAGGCAAGTATTCTATATTAAAAAGTAATATATTATCGTAAATCACATGTTAAATGCAGAAAACATAAATATGCTCAAATTACCAGTTAAAACACATCCATGAACTGTAGCTCTCAAAGTTGGAATTCCAACATAATCCAAAATCACAATTCGAAGTCCAGTTACTAATGGTAGGTTTGGCAAAAATGTTTCAATTACATCACTGTTATCCACAGTTGGAGTTACATCAAAAACCTGCCATGAGAATAAAAATGGTAAACAATCTGTAACTATTTGCAATAACATTTTGAAAAATCTATAATAGCATAAATGGTATTTACTTTCTTTAGTCATCAGTGCACATAAAATACAGGTAATGTTCAGGTTTAACAAAAAAAACTGTTGATATTGCCTGTCAATTGTGTAAAAAACATATCTTAGAGATGTCTCACCTACCAAAGTGTTTCACCTGTCAATGCAATTTATAAAAGGGTACAGTATTAGGGTTCACTCAACAACAAAGTTGAAAAATACAAACAAACATACTTGTGGATATTCAATAAAAGTTGAAATGCCAACAGTTCTTATATCAACACGGAATCTTGTAACAACATTGTCGCCATCTCCTTGAATGACTATGCTGGCTGCTTTTACACTATCATCAAAGATAAACTCTAACCATGGGTTTTCTACACCAAAAATATTTGGTGACCAAGGATTATTGCTGTCAATGTTGGAAAGAGAAGACTCTTGATTGTCAGATGTTCTTCGAGTTGTTACAACACCAACACTCATTCCAATATCATCCCTGCAGACTAAAAATATATGCATTCGGTAATTTGTTTAATAAGAATGAATAAAAAAAGTTATGTACTATACACAACACAAATCTCAGACGATTAAAAGCATAACTTACCAATATCATCTGTCCGATATTTGATCACTAGGTCTTACATAATTGGTACCTTTTATCCCTTTTCCCTTATCTCAGGGCAAGAAAACCATCTCTCAACAAGTACAAAGGGCAAATATTTACCAAAATCTAAGACTTGATAATTAGGTCAAATATGAAATATCAGAAATTTTGAAAGTAAATATTGTGTATTGAGAAAATTCTTACACATATGCTTTTTATTGCAGTTTCTTTATCAATAATTACGTTGTAGAAAATTCAACATTTTCATAAAGGCTAAAGCAAATGTTAATATATGTAAACGATCTATAACAAGCAGTCTATAAACATGCAAATAAAATGATTATTCCTTTTGTCAAAATTTTACATTAAGAATACCAACATATTTTTACCTTCAACAGTTGTTTGTAGTAAAGTGGTTGATTCAAGTCCTGGTCCTATAGTACTTGGAGCAGCTGCTGTGGTTGATCTTTGAGGTGCTACAGTTACAATGCCTGTAGGTGCTGGTCCTGTTGTTGGAGCTCCAGATGTTGTTGTGCCTGGTGCAGCAGAAGTGGTAGCACTCACTGGAACTGTCACAGCTTCCGTTGGTAATACTGTTGTCACCTCATGTAAACATCCAAATGGCGCCACTCGTAATGTTGGCTCATTATCATCATAGGACACTATTTGAATTCTTATGGCTTCAACAATTGGGAAGTCTTCAGGAAGTTCAAGCTTCGCTGGTATGGAATTATCCTCATCATCTGGAATTGTTACCAATTTATTCCACCTGGTTAAGGTCTCGGCATTTGGTTCCTTATAAAAGATGTATATCCTTGTAACAATGTTAGGACCATCTCCTTGTATCTGTAAAGCTGTCATTCTCACTGGTTCTGAAAACTCAATATCCACATAAGGATTTGGTTCTTCATCCAGATTCTTTGGATACCATGGTTCATCACTGTTAACTTTTGTACTGTCTGGGTTGCCTACATTATCAGAAGTGGTTCTGATTGTTGTCAATCCATCAACCGTATCCAGGTCCATGTGGCACACTAAATATAAGAAATGTTAAATTTTGTATTTTAATTTCTTAATGGTACATTTAAAAAAATATGAAAATTTTTGCTAAAATTTGAAACAAATTTTAATATAGGTTAAAAAATAATCTTAACAACAACAGATATCTCCAAAAAGTATAAATAATGGATGACTTAATAAAGAAATTAAAAAATAAACATTACCTTCTTGGGTTGTTTGTAGGGTTTCTGTGGTAGTTGCAGCAAGTACAGGTCCACTTGTACTTGGAGCAGCTGCTGTGGTTGATCTTTGTGGTGCTACAGTAACTATACCTGTAGGTGCTGGTCCTGTTGTTGGAGCTCCAGATGCTGTTGTGCCTGGTGCAGCAGAAGTGGTAGCACTCACTGGAACTGTCACAGCTTCCGTTGGTAATACTGTTGTCACCTCATGTAAACATCCGAACAGCGCCACCCGTAATGTTGGCTCATTATCATCATAAGACACTATTTCAACTCTTATGGCTTCAACAATTGGAAAGTCTTCAGGAAGTTCAAGCTTCGCTGGTATGGAATTATTCTCATCATCTGGAATTGTTACTAATTTATTCCATCTGGTTAAGGTCTCGTCATTTAGTTCTTTGTAAAAGATGTATATCTCTGTGACAGTATTGGGACCATCTCCTTGTATCTGTAGAGCTGTCATTCTCACTGGTTTTGAAAACTCAACATCAACATAAGGATTTGGTTCTTCATCAAGATTCTTCGGATACCATGGTTCATTACTGTCAATCTTTGTACTGTCTGGGTTGGCTACATTATCAGAAGTAGTTCTGACTGTTGTCAATTCATCAACATTATCCAGGTCCATGTGGCATACTAAAATGTAAGAAATATAAAATTTTGTAATTCAATTTCTTAATAGTAAATTGTAAAAAAAAATACAATTTTCCTAAAAGCTGGAACAGGGTTTAATAGAGGTTACGTAATTATCTTAACAACAACAGACATTTCAAAAAACATAAATGAATGAATAATAATTAAACCAAATACAAAAGTACTGTATTAAAATGAAACAATACCTTGTTCTGTTGTTTGTAGTACTTGTGTGGTAGTTGCAGCAAGTCCAGGCCCTCTTGTACTTGGAGCAGCTGCTGTGGTTGATCTTTGTGGTGCTACAGTAACTATACCTGTAGGTGCTGGTCCTGTTGTTGGAGCTCCAGATGCTGTTGTGCCTGGTGCAGCAGAAGTGGTAGCACTCACTGGAACTGTCACAGCTTCCGTTGGTAATACTGTTGTCACCTCATGTAAACATCCAAAAGGCGCCACACGTAATGTTGGCTCGTTATCATCATAGGACACTATTTCAACTCTTATGGCTTCAACAATTGGGAAGTCTTCAGGAAGTTCAAGCTTCGCTGGTATGGAATTATCCTCATCATCTGGAATTGTCACCAATTTATTCCATCTGGTTAAGGTCTCAGAATTTGGTTCTTTGTAAAAGATGTATATCTCTGTGACAGTATTGGGACCATCGCCTTGTATCTGTAGAGCTGTCATTCTGACTGGTTTCGAAAACTCAATATCCACATAAGGATTTGGTTCTTCATCTAGATTCTTTGGATACCATGGTTCTTCGCTGTCAATCTTTGTACTGTCTGGATTGGCAATGTTATCAGAAGTAGTTCTGGTTGTTTCCAATTCATCAACAGTATCCAGGTCCATGTGACATACTGAAATAAAAAAAGATGCACGATAAAGGCTAAAGGCTGGATAAATAACAGTTGACATAGGTAACTAAAAATCATGACAATAGTGTTTTTGTTTAAAGGTTTGCATGGCGAAGTAAAAAATATTAAATGCTTGCAGTACACCACATAGATAATTAAACAAAAAACTGTTCATTTCTATAAGAATGTCTCGACATTTCTATTGAATTCCTTCAACTATCATCAGGAGAATAATATCTGCAGAATAATATTACTAAATTTTTTTTTCTAAAAATAAATGATATAAGTACAATTTAAAAATTAAAACATAATGTTTGAAACACAATTTTACCTTCTTCAGTTGTTTGTACTACCGGAATTGTAGTGGCTGGTGCACCTGTTCCTCTTGTACTTGGAGCAGATGCTGTGGTTGATCTTTGTGGTGCTACAGTAACTATACCTGTAGGTGCTGGTCCTGTTGTTGGAGCTCCAGATGCTGTTGTGCTTGGTGCAGCAGAAGTGGTAGCACTCACTGGAACTGTCACAGCTTCCGTTGGTAATACTGTTGTCACCTCATGTAAACATCCAAACGGCGCCACTCGTAATGTTGGCTCGTTATCATCATAAGACACTATTTCAACTCTTATGGCTTCAACAATTGGAAAGTCTTCAGGAAGTTCAAGCTTCGCTGGTATGGAATTATTCTCATCATCTGGAATTGTTACCAACTTATTCCATCTGGTTAAGGTCTCGGCATTTGGTTCTTTGTAAAAGATGTATATCTCTGTGACAGTATTGGGACCATCGCCTTGTATCTGTAGAGCTGTCATTCTGACTGGTTTCGAAAACTCAATATCCACATAAGGATTTGGTTCTTCATCCAGATTCTTTGGATACCATGGGTCTTCGCTGTCAATCTTTGTACTGTCCGGATTGGCAATATTATCAGAAGTAGTTCTGGTTGTTTCCAATTCATCAACAGTATCCAGGTCCATGTGACATACTGAAATAAAAAGAAAAAATACATGATTCTTATTTAGTTGTTTAATGGTAAGTTCATTGTGTGCTAAAAGCTGGAAGAAAAAGTGTTGACATAGTTAACTAAAAATCATAACAATATTTATTTTGTTTAAAGGTTTGCATGGCGAAGTAAAAAATAATAAAGGCTTGTAGTACACCACATACAAGTAGATAATTCTTTAAAAAACTGTTGTTTTTCTTAAGAATGTCTTGATGTATCTATTCAATTTTTTCAATCATCATAAGTAGAATAATATCTAATTCTAAAAAGAGTTTTTTATTCAAAAAAAAATGTTATAAGTACAATTTTAAAATCATTACATGTTAGAAACACAATTTTACCTTCTTCGGTTGTTTGTACTACCGGTATTGTAGTGGCTGTTGCACCTGTTCCTCTTGTACTTGGAGCAGATGCTGTGGTTGATCTTTGTGGTGCTACAGTAACTATACCTGTAGGTGCTGGTCCTGTTGTTGGAGCTCCAGATGCTGTTGTGCCTGGTGCAGCAGAAGTGGTAGCACTCACTGGAAC